>NC_056737.1:1110865254-1110932754 GCF_019279795.1 Protopterus annectens | reverse complement strand
GGCAACTTCGTACTGGATCTTGTTTTAATCCGGGTTTGAATGACAAGGGGGTTGTACCTGTAAAAAATCCTTGACCGTCTGCATAGACTTTGCCTTATCCTCCATTTTCTTTAAAACCTCTTCTGCTTTGACACCAAATAAGACATCCTGCTGTAAAGGTGCATCCAATAATTTTGCTTTAACATGATCAGGTAGGGTTTGTTCTTTTAACCAAGCATGTCTGCGTATGACAGACCCAGTAACAGCTGCTCTACAGGAAGCTTCCAATGACTCAAATCCACATTGTAAAGTATGTTTGCCCACCTGTTCAGCTGCATGCAACAGATCCTGCATTTCCTTGAATTCAGCCTGTTCAGAATGTGTGTTCAGTTTTTGTTTTAATTGAGACATTACGAATTGCTGATATTTCAGCATGTGAAACTGACAATTTAATGCTCTCATAGCCAGAGTAGCTGAGGTGTATATCTTCTTTCCCCATCTATCTAGGGCTCTGGAATCCCTTTCAGAGGGTACAGGATTTTTAGCCATAGAAGCTTTAGCCCCTTTAGGACCCTGGGAAATTGTTTCTGGGTCAGCCAGAGGGCTTTTATAAAGGAATTTATGTGTGTCAGGTACTCTGTAGTATCTGTCTGGTTTGGCTGGAGCAGGAGGTAGGGAGTCTGGATTTAGACTAGACTCTATAAGTAAACATCATCCACAATATCTAAAACTGGAGGGATAGCAAGTGGTCTGTGCTGGGGTAGTAAAAGAAACTCTCGGAGCCTTTTCTTAGAATCAGAGTAGTCCTGGCCTTCCCAGTGGAAATGTTCCCTCATGGTATGTAAAGTTTCCCCAAAGGAGTAGTCTTCAGGGGGAGATGCTGAGGGAATAGAGCCAGCATCAGAATCTTCATAAGGGGGAAAAGCGTAATCCTGTTCCTCAGAAGAATCTGAGGAAACAGAAACCTGGTCAGAGGAAGCATAGTCCTCCTCTTGTCTTGGCCTTTTATCAGGAGAGGGATGGGAACCCCTGATTAGGGAAATCAAATCTTCAGCCATCTTAAGAATCTGTTTCTTAGGCATGGGGCCTTGAACAGGAGACTGATGTACAGTCTTTTTTGGTTTTAATGGAGTTTTTGCTTAGCATAAGATTTAATGGTGAGTGTAGTCGGTCTGAAGACACCTTCTGAAACCAAAGGCGTTTCTACTGCACCGGGATCACCTTCTGCTCCGGTGTCGGCAGGGCCTAATGAAGATGGTTGTGACGGCCTAGTACACTCCGCTTGAGAATCCAAAGCTGTCTGGGGTTCCATTTCCGTGGTCATCAGGGGCTGCGTAGGTGCCTCACTGAAAACCGGAGAACCGGCGACAGGCCCAGCAGAGGCCTCAGAGTCTGGCTTGGTTCTAGGCTGCCTGTCCTTATCCTTGCGTTTTTTATGCATGTCAGTCGTCGGCTGCTCCGACGGCATGATATAATTAAATTTCCTATCAAAGTAATGTCGTGCGAAGTCAAAACAGCATTTGATAGTTCATTTATTAAACCTAGCACAAAACCGACAACCTGTGACATCGTGGTCTGGGCCTAGGGCAAGGAATACAATAAGAATGGAAAGTCCTTATGAGGTATTTGCTTCCCACAAGAAATGCAATTGTTAACTTTTTCTGACATCGGACTGAGGCAAGAAAAGGTTCCCCAATGGGGTACTTAGCTTTATTGAAGACTTCGGACTGAAATTCGATTCGAAAATCTCAGGTGTTGGCCGACCGGCACTTGCGAACTGCTTCTGCTTCGGGCACCGCGCGGCAAGAAAGAGTGAAGAAAATGGCGTCGGATGCCTCTTATATACCCCTGGCGCACAGACGTCAGGGAGGAAGCGACAGCAACCAACGCCTGACCAAGACTTTGGAACTCTGGCTGACTGCGGGACCGCCTGACGGCAGGATAACCCAAGTGTGATGACTGCAGCAGAGTAACACGATGAACATCAGTGCAGCTCTACTCTAGCAATGCCTTACAACTCGCCTTACAAGTCATGGCAGATGCCCACCTGCAGCTCTTTCCCATACATAATGAGTTATACTGCATCAATGATCCTTGTAATGGATATCTGGGAAACTCTAAAGCATAGGGTTTGGAATGAGTACCCATTATCCTAGAAACGTTTACAACGGGTCCCATCTGAGAAATGTGTGAGGGGTACCATGGTCTGAATGGGTTTGAAATCTCTGACACATTACTGTGGAAGCTACAGCTACATAGAGAAAGTCTACTGCTGCACTTAAAGCATAACATGGAGTTCTGAGGATTAGAGTTCTGTTGTCCTCGGACTGAAAGGAATATGGCTTTTGTATGTCAGGGTCCATCAAAGTTGTAGTTTGCTTTCTACATTGCACAATGGTTATGTAGCCCTTTTAGAAATATAGCTCCAGTATGCACATGCTTGGGAGCAAAAGGTGGCAGAGAAAGGAGAGATAGCACACACGTGTGCATACATACATTAAGTGATGACCACAGGTTCACAGGCAGGTACTAGGCTATCTGCCCGAAGGCATTTATAAGCCTATCTGGAATGTTTTGGCTTTCGCCGCCCTCTTAGATTATTTCCCTGCGCCTCTGTCCAGCAGAGCCACTGAAGTGATCCCCGGAGTAAACTTTCTGTTTCCAATCCACTCGTCAAGGTTAGCGAGGAGCTCTTCCTAATGTAGATTGGAATCTTTTTCCAGAGCATGGGAAGTCTCTGGGACAGGAATCTATCCCACCAGCATGTCCTATTTATCGTTGTGGTGAGGTTTAGATCCCCAGAGCATGTGGCTCGAAGGGATATGATTTTCTTTAGGTGGAGCATGTCCATCAATTCTGGGTTGGACATGGCCTTGTATGTCAGGCAGAGATCACCTCTGAGTAGGTGGTATGCAACCGAGTATAGCTGGAGTTTCTTCAGTCGAGCTGCATAGGGCATCTGTTTTAGGCCAGTGATCCATCCTCTTGGTGAGGTACTTCTGTGGTCTTTCCAGCTGTTGCAGGTGTCTTGTAAGGTACATCCCAAATGGGGCATTGTACTCTATGATGAGTTTGATGAGTGATGCGTAGAGGGGCACAATGACCTCTTTTGATCTGGATGCAAACCCTTTTGTGAGTAGGTGGGCCATATAGAAGGATTTTCTAACCACTCTGGCAATGTGATTATCAAAGGAGAGATTACTATCTACTTGGGTCCCCAGATCCCTTATTACATCTTCCCTATTTAGGGGGCTACCACCTATGTGGTAGTTTGTGGGTACTTTGTTTTTTCCAAAGGGGATGACTATGCACTTTTTAGCATTTAGCTTGAGGCCATGGTTTTGACACCAGGTATCTGTCTCAGTGAGACCCTTTTGGAGGATGCCTGTGTCAGCCAGAGAGTCATTTATAACCCCTAGTTTGTAGTCGTCTGCGAACTTGGTCAGCCATAGTCCTCCTGTGCTTGCCTGTACCTCTGAAAAATATATGCCGAACAGGAGGGGTCCTAGGACTGAGCCCTGGGAAATGCCATTTGTAACCGGTTTAGAGTCAGACCTAACCCCCTCAACTTTTACCATGTGGGTTCTGTCCGTGAGTCAGCTGGCAACTCATCTCGAACGTAGGGGTTTATGTTCAGGCTGGTGAGCCTGTCTATAATACCAGAATGGGGAATGGTGTCGAAGGCCTTTGCGAGGTCTAGGTAGGCTGTGTGGACCACCTTTCCCTCGTCTATAGCCTTGGTAACTGTCTCAAAGAAGTCCACCAGGTTTAGGAGGCATGATCTGCCCTTAACAAAGCCGAACTGGATAGGGTCCTGTGTTTGGAGGATCCCAGTGTCTCTGTTAATGAGATCCATGATGATGCGTTCCATAGCCTTGCAGACCAAGCTAGTCAGGCTTATAGGGTGATAGTTCCCGGGGTCTGTTGTGGCTCCACCTTTGTGAAGCAGAATAACCGTTGCTGTGTGCCACTCTATGGGCACGTAGCCTGTGGAAAGGCTGAGTTTGAACAGTGTGTTTAGGTGAGGGGTTAGTTCATCTTTGAGCTTGTGTAAGGATGCAGCCTGGGACACCATCCGGTCCCACTGATGCTGTGTTTTGGGCTTTGAAGGGCTGTTTTAACCTGAGTGTCTGTGATTTCAGGGGCACTACATTCTTCTGGTATGGTTATGGGCCCTTTTGGGGGTGAGAGGGGGGGTGAAGTTTGCACTGAACCTGTCTGCCAGGATGTTGGCGATATTGTTCGGTTCAGTGTATTTTGTGCCATTCTGCACGAACGCTGAGCAGATCTGAGAATTGCCACTTAGATTCTTGACATAGCTAAAGAATGCCTTGTGGTTAATCTTTGGAGTCCTTGGCATTTCTTCTTTCGAAGCTAGACTTGGATGATTTCATGAGGGATCGTAGTTTCTTGCGGATACCAATCAGGTATGTCTTCCCTTATAGGGATTTTAATCTTTTCTGTACTAGTTTCCTCCTCCTATTGTAAAGTTTGTTTATGGCAGGGGTCCACCATACTGGTTTCCTTTTCTTGGAGGAGTGAGTCTTGGTTTTGCTTGGGATAGCATGATCCATGCATTCTTGTAGGTGCCCGTAGAGTGCATTAGTAAAGGATTTTGCAGCTTGGGCAGCGTTATCCTTTAGCATGGGGGCTTTGAAACTTTCCACCTCGGTCTTAAGTAACGTGAAGTTTGCTTTTGAAAAGTTTTTCACGGTGGTCTCTTTGACTGGGGGTGGGGGCGGAATGTGGATATCCAGAGTGATTAGTTTATGGTCATATCTAACTAGCGAGGGGTTGACCACCGGTGTGGAACACCGGTCACCCATGTTCAGGCCCAATATGTTGTCACCTCTGGTGGGGGTGTTGACCAGTTGATCCAGGGCATTTGAGTTTATAAATTCTAGGAAATGTTGGGCAAGGGAGTTAGTACTTGAGTAGTTCTCCCAGTTAATGTTTGGGTAATTGAAATCACCCAATATCAGGGTGTTTGGTAGGACCTTTATGTTTCCCAGTGTTTCCAAAAATGTGGAATGGGGGGTCCTGGGACATGGTGGGTGATCTGTATCAAGCTACAATTTGAATTGTAGTTTTGCCCGTTGTTAGTTGTTGTGCCACTAACCTGGAGGTGTGGGTATCCTTGATGAATATGGATACGCCCCTGCCTTTTGTATTTCAGTCCGGGTTTTGTGGCCAAAATGCACGGTGTGAGTTGTAGCCTGGTAGTGCTGGAGTGCTCTCTGGAGCCTTAAACCAGGTTTCCGTTACTGCACATATATCGATTTTCTCCATACTGAGGAGTGCTTTGAGTCCAAGCATTTTGAGGTTTAGACTTCTGACAATGAGTAGCATTACCCTCAGTTTTTGTTACATGTGCTATTTATGGCGGTGGGTTTGCCTTTTGAGCCTTGCCTAAAAAAGCCACTATGGGGGTGGCAAGAGCCTTGGCCAGTATTCGAAAGCCTAAGGGTGACAGGTGAAAGCAGTCTCTAGCAAAGCAGCGTGGCTTGGTGAGCATGTCATCCCAGGCTAACAGACACTGGATCCCCTTTGAATGACACCAGAAGCTTTGCCAATTGTTGAAATTGATAATTTTTTCTTTATACAGTGGTGTCATTCTTGGTGAGGGCAGGATGCTACTCAGGGTCAGGGTCATACCGGCCTGGGCTACATGATCAGAGAGCTCTTCCACGTCTCTTTTCATGTAGTCCAGGGAGGTACGGCTCAGGTCATTCACACCAACATGGACAATGACAGAGTCATATTTGTGCTTGTTCTGGAGTGACCTGAGTGCTTGTGTTATGTGGCAGATCCTGGCACCGACAGGCAGCTAATAGTGACCTTCTCCTTGTTCAGCCTAGTGAGAGGGATGTCAGTGTGCCTGACTTTAGAGTCACCTATTACTAGTGTGTAGGGTATGTTACTTTGCCTTAAGGGCTGTGACTGCATGGTACACTGGTTTTGTGAAGTATGTGTTTCATGGTTTGTGTTGGGGGGGTGGAGGTTGCTTGGGAGTCTGCTTTGGAGGTCGCTGTTGCAGATTTTTATTTAGAGCCTCCGAGCATGTTGTCATGTATTTATGTCTGTTTGCCAGTGCTGGTTTCAGAGATCTATGTGAGACTGGTGGTGTGATGCAAGTAATTCCCTTCTCCTCTTGACTGTCTGGTCTAGTCTTGGGTTGAGAGAGCTTAGCCTCCAGTTTGGCTGTATAATTGCATCTCTCGCATGTATTAGTGTTTGGTGGTAGGAGGAGAGGGTTGTCTGTGTACATGAGGCAGTTGTAATATTGCCTCAAAATGACCAGATTCACCAGATGGACCTGACATTACACCTGAAACTGCCCTTTGGACATGCCCGGATAATAGGTACAGTGAACTGTTTTACTGATTGGCTGGTAAGGTCGAACAGAGAGTCTTGTCCTTTTCTACTGTATGGGGGGGTGGGGTCTAGTACTAAGGTTTATTAGTGCTTGCTATGAGTTTTTAGCAAGTGCCGGGCTGAGAAGTGAATGGCTTGAGTGCTTAAGTTGAAAGTTTGTCTAGTTCCAAGGGAAAAACTGAAGAGCACACTTTGTGGAGCCGGGAATAGTTATACCTTAGCTGCCCGGCGTGCAAAACCATGCTAATGCGGGTTTTATACCAGGGAAATGAAAGAGATAAAAATTAGCCCAAAATGGCCAATAAACTACTAATTTCTGGGCTGAAACCACTCCTCCAGGGAAAGATAGGCTGCTCAAAGCTCCCCTCTCTCACAGGTGAACAGAGAAACTTACTTCTATCCAAGTAAGGTATGGGCAAATGCAGAAACTTGTAACACAGCCCTGAATTCAGCACTAACCTGAAAACTGGACTATACTAGCTCAGAAAGGTGGGAAAACAAGTATTTTTATTTATTTTTTTTTTCAGAAAATAAAGCAGATACAATCAGAAAAACACTTTAAATGCACAGAAATGGCTATCACACTTGAGTGTGTAGCCTACAACAGTTAAACGTAATTTAAACACAAAAACGACTTTATTAAAGTGCAGGCTGTAAAATACGTACAATATGTAGCTGTAATCTATGCAGGTGTGCGTGCTCGTTTAAGCTGTATGCTGCAGCATCAGTATATGCACTATTGTAATGCACGTAAGCAGGAAATGTATGTTTTCTAGCTCTAGAATTAAAATATGCGAACTGCAAACTGAATAGTGGGTGGGCTATCAAGGGAAGAAAGTAATGTCAGAGGAAAGAAAAGTTTCAAATTTTCTTTGGGGAATCACATAAACTACGACACCACTTACCTGGCAATCTTTGCTCTTGTCATAAAAAAAACAAACAAAAAAAAATTATGTTTTAATCCCTATCTATATATCTGACCAAACTCTTCTAATTAGTTCACCAAACTTGTCTGGAAGAAGCCAATAATTTGTTACTTTGCATTCAATAAAGTTCAGCAGCAAAAAAAAAAAAATCAAATGATAACTCTGTGTTAATAATCAGTGTCTAGTGCCACCAAGTGGAAATATGAAGTAACAACAAGGTAGAACAAAGTCTGGGGCAGGAAGCAAGTTCACATTTATTTATTATTATTTATTATTTTACATTTGTTTATCAGGAAAGTCTGACTGGACACATGTCCTTTTTCAGCGGAGGCCCTGGGAGAAAAGCTCCAGTTGCAACAGTGATACACAAAACATATAGAACATAAAATCTAACAACACAAGTCAAAAAAAATGCTTAGTAGAAATAGGGTGAACCTAAAACCTGGATGTAACGTGTACAAGTCTCAAGGATAAGTAGCAGTAGTATGCAATGTGATATACAATCTAATGCTATACAAACAGTAGGACATCTGAGGAATTTTATACATGCTTTAGGAAAATAGATTCTCAGAGAGAGGTTAGTAATAGCTAAAATCACACAGTATGTTTCAGTTTGAATCCAGACATCAATGAGTAATCCATATTTACAAGGTACTTAACATTATAAAAAACATTGAACAGACAAGAGTTAAGAGATATACTTTCTTCTTAATAAGTATTTAATTGGTACTTCAAGTGGGAAGCGGTTGTAAAGTGGGTGGTTTGAGGTGGAAAAGGTCTGTAGGTAAGATTGTGAAAAGTGTGGAGAAGAGTTGGAGAGGTGACTGTAGAGAGTGAGTAGGTAGCTGTCAGGCAGGAGTAGAGCAGAGCAAGGGCAAAGCCACTTGCTAAGGAGGTGTTTTTATACGTTTACCCTAACAACACTCACAAAGGCAAGTCTGTATTTCTACAAGAAAATTATTAGCACAACCCAAAGACAATACAGCCACCATAATAGCATTCTGCTGACTCTATATCCTGGCCATGTTACACAACATATGCAGGCTAGCCTGTACACATACAGACCCTGCCAGTTTAACACATGCAAGGGCTTACTGTATCAAACAATGCCAGTGAGTTTACACACATCATATTTTTACTTATTATTATAGGAAGCATAGTGTCTACTGAATTGTGCCCTGATGCAACACCTTGCTGGGCTGCTAATCTCGATTCTTTCACATTTTGTGCAATAACATCAGGAAGAGCACAAGGAATACACCTGCTAGATTTGTATATCTTTAAATATTTAATAATAAAAAAATAATGAGTAGACATAAAAAAACAGCCGGAGCAAAAGCTCAAACGATATTAGGATTTACAGGAATAAATGATTACCAGTTCAGTAACAGCTTAGCATGCGATATCAACTTCCTCTCACCCAAGTGCTTAGCTTTCAGACAGACCTGGGGAAGCTTTTATAGTCTAACTCATACAGTCAAACAACTTCCACTTACTACACAACAATACTCGAACAAACCTGCAACTCCACTCAGACACACACACTGCAGAAAATAAGCATCTGTCAGAGCAGGTGTGTGACACTACTGTCACCTACGTGAAAACCATCAATGTCCTAGGTGGATGGCGATGGCTCCCAGGTAATCAGTTGGGTTACTATAGTGCCTGCCTGCAGCTTCAGCAATGCACAATAAATGCTAAACAGCACTTTAACATATTAACTTACACCATTTTTAAAAGTATAAAATCATTAATTATGAGCGTCGCATCTATTTAATATGACATCTATCCATTTTTATTCTTTTCTTCTAAGTGCCCTCCTGTCTTCTGCTGTGCTTTTACACGTCACCTTTCTTTGACTTAGATTTTACCGCCTGTTGCATACTTTTCAACTGCTGACATCTCCAGATTATAAACTACTTGCTGTGCTTTTACACTTCACCTTTCTTTGACTTAGATTTTACCGCCTGTTGCATACTTTTCAACTGCTGACATCTCCAGATTATAAACTACTTGCTGTGCTTTTACACTTCACCTTTCTTTGACTTAGATTTTACCGCCTGTTACATACTTTTCAACTGCTGACATCTCCAGATTATAAACTACTTCAATGGGACTGGATAACACACTGGCCTGCCTACTGGCCAGCCCGAAATAGGACATGTCTGACCCCCTACAGACGCTATTCAATATCAACCTGCAAACAGAAATCATACAGAATGAGTGAAGAGCATCAACAGTCATCACTTTGCACAAAGGTGGGCTGTCAATTGACCTGGATAATTATTGGCTCATAAGTCTAACCAACCTCATCTGTAAGGCTACGGAATAGATCATTATGTATTTAATAAATAAGGGCATAGGTAACCTACAAACTCTCAACCCAAGCCAGTCTGGATTCATGAAGGGTAGATTCTGCCTATGTAACTTGGTAAACTTCTTTGGGAAAGTTAATGAAGCAATGGGTGAAGGCAAATCAGTACACACTGGATATCTAGACCTTGCAAAGGCATTCAGCACTCGGGTATCATAACTAAACTCTCCCAGCAAAATTAAAAACCCTGTGTAACTCACTGGATAGCTAAATGGCTCACAAACAGAACCCAGAAAATTACAGTGGGGGGGGGGGTTGTGTATCCTCCAAAGAAACTGTCATTAGTAGTGTACCCCACGGTTCAGTACTGGGACCACACCTCTTTGGCATTTACGTCTTGGAAGTCAAAGCAAATACTAAGGGTTTATTGCTGAAGTTAGTAGATGATATAAACTTGATGATACAAGAAGACATTTTCGAAACAAACAGCTGGTGTCAAACCCATGATCAAAAATTAAATGCTAAGAAATGTATAGCAGTATCCTTTGGCAAGTATGGCCATCCCGTGTAACTGACAACATCCCTCCGTGAAATTTGATACTCTAATCAGGGATGTGGGAGCCTTTCTAAACAATGAACTGTTCTTTGCTCACCACTACTGCAAAGAAGTCCTTTTTCATGGCACAGCTTATATCTAAAGGTATGGTGTCCAGGTCCAGTGTGACAACCTTTCCATTCTACTTTGCTTTCATTAAGCCTATCACAGTACAAGTCCTGTTTTGGTTAAGTGCCTGTCCAAACCCTTGTCACAGCTGGAAAGATCACAATGCTTTCTCAGTAAAAAAAAAAATCAAGGGCTTAAATAAAAAAACTGTACAAAACATCTCAAAGCCTTGCCCTTTTTCTTGATATCATACACTCTGCCCAGACGACACCTCTGCCTTGCATATAGAACCTTAACAGAACCCATCTTTTCGGCCCCATTACAGATTCGCAATTACCCACTATAGGGGTCTTTAATCTTTTTACAACATACACAAATGTATGACAGGGAATACTGCTTCTATGGAACTGTTTTTAATGCACTGCACATAAAGTAAAAGTACTGCTCTTACTCTGTTCAAATGTAATCTGAACAAACGGATGGGAAACCACAAATTCATTCTCAGTTTAGCACTCCTCATGTCCCTTATGGATATAGGCAAAACGTAAATGTCCCAATACATGCTTGCTCTGCCCACCTCTGGATTATTCATGCACAAAACAAAAGGGCCAAAAAACTACTTTGACAATTTAAGGCAAGAATTCTTACACTCCTCAGAGCTCAATAGCCAAACAAGTACCTATGAAACTATATGCCAACTGACATTAATGTTTACATGATACTGTAAACATTACATTATGTTATACTGCTCACTGCGTGATGTAATGTTATACTCTGTGTATAGTATTTGGCCAACTGACATTAATGTTTACATGATACTGTAAACATTACATTATGTTATACTGCTCACTGTGTGATGTAATGTTATACTCTGTGTATAGTATTTGGCCAACTGACATTAATGTTTACATGATACTGTAAACATTACATTATGTTATACTGCTCACTGTGTGATGTAATGTTATACTCTGTGTATAGTATTTGGCCAACTGACATTAATGTTTACATGATATTGCACACATTACATTATGTTATACTGCTCACTGTGTGATGTAATGTTATACTCTGTGTATAGTATTTGGCCAACTGACATTAATGTTTACATGATACTGTAAACATTACATTATGTTATACTGCTCACCGTGTGATGTAATGTTATACTCTGTGTATAGTATTTGGCCAACTGACATTAATGTTTACATGATACTGTAAACATTACATTATGTTATACTGCTCACTGTGTGATGTAATGTTATACTCTGTGTATAGTATTTGGCCAACTGACATTAATGTTTACATGATACTGTAAACATTACATTATGTTATACTGCTCACTGTGTGTTGTAATGTTATACTCTGTGTATAGTATTTGGCCAACTGACATTAATGTTTACATGATACTGTAAACATTACATTATGTTATACTGCTCACTGTGTGATGTAATGTTATACTCTGTGTATAGTATTTGGCCAACTGACATTAATGTTTACATGATGCTGTAAACATTACATTATGTTATACTGCTCACTGTGTGATGTAATGTTATACTCTGTGTATAGTATTTGGCCAACTGACATTAATGTTTACATGATAATGCACACATTACATTATGTTATACTGCTCACTGTATAGTGTAATGTTATTCTCAGTGTACAGTATTTGAGTTAATACTTTGGTTTGTACTTTTGCCTTTTTTTTGGCTTAGGCTGTATCTTACAAGGATCTTTAGGCAAGTGTATCAACATAGTTAACAAACAGTAAATAAATAAAAGACATAATATGGGTGATGTAAGATGGGATGATGGATGACGTGAAAAATTATGATGGTATGACACAGACACAGAAGTTAGGAAGGCACTGACTAAAAGCCTCTTTGAAAGCCCAGGATAATAAGGAGAGAAAACAGCAGTGAAGGAGACTTGGAAATGGAAGGGTGGCACTTGGAAGGAAGGCTGTGAGTAAAAAAGACACAGCTATCCATGCTTGTTTGACAAGGGTAAAAGATTAAGGTCTGATGCAGTCATAGTGCTCCTGAATTATCTTCCCACCCTGGATAATGGATAGTGTTATGACTTATGGGTTTAGGAAGCTGGGATGAATGAATGAGATAAGACAGACTGATGAAAGGCCAGAAATTACATGCTGACACCACTTTCTAATTGCACTAAATTAATACATTCAAGCTGCCACTACCTTTTAATAGTGTGAAATATCTCAGTGCTAGCGCTTGGCTTTTGTCTGTATACATGCTAGATTTCTTCAGAAAGTTCTCACACCACACTAACAGCCATGTAAAAACTGTTGGTCACATAACCATATGATTTTGGAGTTGAAAGTTATCGACTCATAAATTACTGTAAAATTAACATAAATTTGACATAAAATGAAATCACTGATTATAAAACATCCTACCTTCATCTTTGCTGGTCTCCATTAAAAACATAGAAATATCCACATTTTCATTCATTTATATCGGCATTAAACAAAAGTTGCCAAAAAATTCATGTGATTTTAAATAATTTCGGGTGAGGGAGAATATGGAAGGTTATTACATAGAACTTTCTCAAGAACAAAAAATGTGAATCTCTTAAAATTTGTACATGTTACAGACTGCTGATGTACACTACTACTATTACCTCATTTACGCATACTCCACAAACTGCTGCTGTTCAGATTTACCTATACAGATCAGAGGGCAGGACACACAGGTCACCAGATATACCGAACATTTACTACCACAACTACACACTCCTCTACAAAAAAAAAAAAATTCTTCCCAACAGGATGGGTTGGAGGGATCTTAACTTTATGAAGACTATAAGATGAATTTTAGGAAGGCTATGATATTCCTGTTTAATTGGAATCATGGCCAGGTAAAACCCATTATGACTAAGTATTAGAATTGTAGGCACCAACTACAATCTGGTGCAAAAACTAGGGAGTGAAATTAATTTTATTCTTCAAAAACTATTAATATAAAATATTAAAGAAAGGAATGATAACACTAAAGGATTATAAAATGAAGAGCTTTCTACTGCTGTACCTATATTAATGAAACAAGTGCAACGGCATTCATTTTCTATTTTTTGTAGAACAAAGAACAGCTGTGGGAGAAAAAAAGAAGTTATGTACTCACCATAACGTTCCATGTTTGTTGTCCATCTTGCTGTTCATTCTTACAACGATGGGTTTGGAGCAAATTCTCAGCTCCGACTCAGCCGAATACACGGCTGAAAGACTTTGTTGTAATTGTAAAACTGTGTGTGTGTGTGTGTGTGTGTGTGTGTGTGTGTGTGTGTGTGTGTCTATATATATATATATATATATATATATATATATATATATATATATATATATATATATATATATATATACTATCCCCAATAGAAGGAGAAACAAACTGAAACAAAAAACTCCTGAAGGTAGTAAAACATCCACCAGGTCCACAAGGAGTCTTTGGAAGGGGGAAGGAGAGAGGGTTCGTAAGAATGAATGGCGAGATGGACAACAAACATGGAACGTTATAATGAGTACATAACTTCTTTATGTTATGTTGTCCTATCTCGCCTTCATTTTTACAATGATGGGGAAGCGTCCCTAGCACCTTTTCCCTGGGTTGCTCATGAGAGTACACCTTTAAGCACCGTGGAACCAAAGGAGGCCCTGTCTCTGCAGGCCAAATCCACTTTGTAATGCATGATATGTATGAGGCGTGGTCCAAGTAGCTGCTGCACAAATATTATCCAAAGGAATTCTGACTTGAAAGGCAGAAGACATAGCCATTGCTCTAATAGAATAAGCCTTTACTTTGAATGGTAAATCTCTGTTATTTGAGGTATAGATGAATGTAATGCAGTTTGAAAGCCAGATGAAAAGGGTAGTTTTTGAAACTGAGCTACCCTTTTTGCGTCAGAGAAGGATACGAATAACTGGTCAGATTTTCTAAAATCTTTGGTGCTATGCAAATAGAATCCGAGTTGTCTATGCACATCTAGTTGATGTCATTTGTATTCTGCCTTGTTGCTGTGATTAGGAAAGAACACTAGAAGCTCAAAAGATTGATTTATGTTAGTTGAAGAAGAGATCTTGGGCAAAAATGGTGGATTAGTTTGCAAAGATACCCTTATCCTTATGAAACATCAAATATGGTGGTTTAATAGAAAGAGCTTGCAACTCTGATACTCTTCTAGCAGATGTTATAGCCACCAGAAAAATGGTCTTCCAGGAAAGGAAATTGAAGTCTGAAGATGATGAGGGTTCAAAAGGTGGTAACGTCAGGTGAGATGGAACAAAATTTAAATCCCAAGGAAAAGGGGGTTCCTTAAAGGGAGGTCTTAATAAGGAGGCACCTTTCAAGAAGGCTTTACACAACCTGTGTGACATTAAGTTCAAGACAGAATCGCCAATATGGAAATTTGAGATTGCAGCAAGTTGTACTTTGATGGTTGCTGCAGCTGAACCTTGTTGGAAGAGTTCCGTCAAAAATTCCAAAGTAGAATGGATGGACACAGAAAAAGGATCAATGTTCCTGTTTTGAGCCCAGGGAGAAAACCTTTTTCATTTGCTAGAATACAGTTTTGCTTTATGAGAGGACATCAAGATATGTTTAACTGTAGGAGTGAAATTCTGAAGCCTGACTAAATTGGGAAGTGGAGCAGCCAAGCTGTCAATTTTAGGGTGTGGAGAGAAGGATGAAGCGCACCTGACATATGTGTCAGCAGGTCTAGAACTGGGTCCAGAGTCCAAAGCTTCTCCTGAAGATGAGGCCAAAGGAAGGGGAACCAAACTTGACTGGGCCAGTAAGGAGCAATGAGAATTATCCTGCTTCCCTAGTGCTGTGCTTTCTAAATGACTCTGGGTATGACAGAAAACGGAGGAAAGGCATACAGAAGTCCAGAGGGCCAATTGTGAGCAAGTGCGTCTCTGTGTCTCCCCAGGAGGGGGGATTAAGGTAGTAGTTGCTGCACTTGGCATTCATGGAAGTGGCAAAAAGATCGCAGCAAGGCAGACCCCATGTTCAGAAAATCCTTTCCGCTACATTCTGATTGAGAAGCCACTCGTGAGGCATTAAAATGACCCTGCTCAGCTTGTCTGCCATCACGTTGGACTTCCCTGGAATGTGCGTTGCTATCAGAAAGCGCTAGGAAGAAACTGCCCATTGCCAAACCCTTATGGCCTCGCTACAAAAGGGGTAAAATCTGGTTCCCCCCTGCTTGTTTATGTACCAAACCACAGACATATTGTCTGACTGTATTGCAATTTTCCCTCAAGGGAGAGAGTCGTGAAGTGCTTGTAACACAAGAAGCACTGCTCTCATCTCTAGGACATTTATATGCAAGTGAGCCTCGTGTTCTTGCCATGTACCTTGGACTGTTCTCCCCAGATAATGCCCCCCCCCACCCTATCTGGGAAGCATCCGTGGTCACCGTAGCTATGGGTTGTTATGGAACAAAGGGTCTCCCCCATGGTCACATGACTGGAGTGTATATACAATCTTAAGTTGTTTTTGCACGACTCCTGATCGGGTGAGACATAGGAAGCTCTTGAAGTGACCATTGGGAGAACAACAGCCAATGAAGGATCCTCATGTGCATTCTGGCAAGAGGAACCAGTGTTATTGTGGAAGCCATTGCCACCAATAATCTTAGAATTATCTTTGCTTTCACCTTGGTCTTGGGAAGAAGATAAAGTATTTGCTGTCCGAGTGCTCTGTTGGAAGATGTGCTACCATAGAAGCGGTGTCTAGATCTGCACCTATAAATGTAATATGTTGAAAGGGCAACAAGGCAGATTTTTGAAAGTTGACTGTAATACCCAACTGAGTGCAAACGTCCAAAGTTAGATCCCTGGCTTGTTGTAGTAGATGCTTGGTGGTGGCAGATAGGAGCCAGTTGTTTAAATAAGGAAATACTCGGAATCCTAGATGCCTCAGGTGAGCCGTGACTACTGCCATGCATTTGGTGAACACTCTGGGAGCTGTAGTGAGACCAAAGGGCAGAGCTCGGAACTGGTAATGACTAGCTCCCAGCCAGAAGCATAAGAACCTTCTCGATGTCCTGTCCATTTTTATGTGGTAGTAAGCATCTTGAAGGTCTATCGAGCACATCCAATCCTGAGCAGAGCAGTCGGGCCTCCTTTCAGGAGCGCTGATAAGGGCAGCCGTGAAAAGAATCACAGTCACCCTGGTTTTGCGGGCCCCCTCTGCCTCTGGGGCGGCGTCTACCACTGTGACCTCCTCCTCTGTCCCTGGGGAAGGAATCACCCCATATGTCCTGGAAAACTCTCTGGGATCTTTTGAACCACATCTTCTCACTCTTCTGACCTTTAGGATAAGGTCTTGAAGGTACAGAAAAACATAATCCAACAGCAGAGAGATTTTTTCCTTCCTGCTCGCATCGGGTGAGAGTGTCTTTTACTTTGGGTCCAAAGAGTGAGGAACCATCAAAAGGGGCATTAGTAAAAGTAGACTTAAAGGGCTCCGCAAAATTTCACAAGTGCATCCATGAGCGTCTCCTAAGGGAAACTCCGGAACCCATTGCTCTGCTCACTCAATCAGCAGCATAGGATATCAGCCTCAGGGAGGAGTTGACGATGGAATTTAAGGTGGATAGCTGAGAGGAGACCTTCTCATTCATCCCCGCAGCTAATGTAGAGTATCTTCTAGCTATTTCAGGAGATCTCTTTGCAGCCTTGTAAATTGAGTTAGGTAGTTCAGCAATCAAAGTGTAAATGTCGCTGATGAAAAGACACGCTTCCCGTATCTGTCCATCGTTCGAGAGTCTTTATTCAGAGGACGAACAGATGAGGATGTCTATGAAAGTTCCTTCTTGGTGGCTGCTGCCACCACCATAGCATCTAGAGGTACCTCCTTAGTGAGGAAATCCTTTCCCGAAGGAGCTGACAAGAAATTGTTTAGCCTCCGAGGGACTGGTTCCATTGTGTCAGGTGACTCCCATGCCTTTCGACTAACCAGGTCCATTAGCGCATCGAAAGGCAGAGACACCCATCGAAAGGCAGAGACACCCAGGAGGCTGAAGGTTGAAATCCAAAAGCCTTCGGGTACACTGACTTCTCATCAGAAGGGGTGGTGGCCTGACAGCTGCCTCTCTGCTTAAAGATCTCTAGAATATCTGCAAATGAGATATCATCAGAGGATGACTATGGGGACCCTTCTGACTCCTCGAGGTCAGTGTCTGAAGTGACGGACTCATCTGGAGAGTCTCCGTGCCTCTTGCAAGTTCTTTTCCGAGGTAGTTCCTCAGAAGGATATTCTGGGGAGGCCTTGGAGGAGAGGGGTTCACCCAATGGGGGATCCTGTGACTCTGGATCTCTGCTGTCCTGTGGAATGGGTGGTGCCGAGATAGTAGCCGGTGCCTTAGGGGGAACGAGTGCTAGTATCCCTCTGTGGAGTTGTATGGGTAGACAGCACACTCCTCATCGGCTCAAAGGCGGATCCCACAGGCTCTGAAGACACACTCGGACAGAGGAAGGCACCGGAACCAGTGAGATCTGACCCGAGGCTGATGTAGTAGCCGAGCTAATCTGGGCCAACGCTCCGAGGGGTAGGCTCAGCACCAGATATGATCGGGGTCGAGAATTCCCCTCAGGGCTGACCGGGGAATTCCGGCTCCCAGACTCTCCAGACGGCACCGAGAGTGTCGGAGCAGAAGTCGGCTTTGTAAACACCGAAGGGGGTCTCAGAACTGACGGATCCACAGTAAGTGTTTCCAAGCACTCTGGCTCCAAAGGTCCAGCTTGGCTCATTGGAGAAACAACAGTGGGTACGATTGGTACAGTAGGCTCCAGGACCAAATGGATCAGAGCTGAAAACAATTTAATTAGCGCCGGCGACTTCAAGAGTCCGTGAACCACCCATTCCATGTCATCGTCAGATAAGCTCCTGGTGGACCTGGAGGATAGGGATGGAGAACAAGACCTGTGCAGAATGGGAGATCTCAATGTAAGAGAAACCGGTGAAATATCCATGGACCGGCTCCGTGAAGAGGTATCTTGCGGCTCCGAGGACTTTGGAACCGAAAAACCAAACTTCTCAATTAGTATAACCTCTGACAGCTCTGAGGACTGTGGAGCCGAGAAGGTAGTGGCCTTAGAAATTTTTGGTAACTTGATTGACTGGCGGCTCTGACTGAGCCGATGTTGCAGGTGATTGTCTCTTTTGGGTTTTTTCCTTTTTAGTAGAAGAAGAAGAAGATGAGGAAGAACTGTGGATAGCTTCCTCAAAAGTTGGCTTTAAGAGCCCTTTAAGGATCAGTTTGTTTCTCCTTTCTTGTAAAACCCTGGCACTGAAGGAATGACAAAACATACAATCCTCTTGTAAATGAATAGCTCCAAGGCAATACACATATCACATATCCGCCTGTAATAGACATTTTTTGTGAACACTTCTGGCATTTTTTGAAGCTCGAAGGCTTGTGTTCCCTCTCTTTTGGGTCTTTAGACATGATAATGATAAGACCACAATATAAAAACAGGAAATTTAACTATTTAAACTAAACTGAACTATAGTAAACTACAGGAAACATGAAGGAGATAGACAACAAGGGAGTAAAATACGGCCTCTAACTCAAATGGCCCTATTTCCCAGAAAAAACATACTAACTACAAAGCCCTCTAACTAAAATGGCCAAAGAGCTTTCTAACTTAAATGAGCTACTAACTAACTACGACAAGACACAACAACAACCACTACAAGTGATACAGATAGGCCTATGAAGTGCCGGCCAAGGGCAGCACCAAAGAGAATAGAGCTATAACTATGCAATTACAATGCAAGAAAAAACACAACAATTTAGATATTACTAAATACTAAGCTATCTATTATAAAATAGAACAGGATTACAGGTTCTACAAGGAAATATGAAGAAAATTTTTCACAACTTAGCCATGGCCAAGATGAGCGCATCCAACCTCGTAAAGCAGCAAATGAGATCTAGGGAATTACACCACGGCATTATGGGATACCTACTTGCCACGGAGCCAAGTTTGAGTCTTTCAGCTGTGTATGCGTCCGAACCCATCATTGTAAGAATGAAGGCAAGATAGGACAACATAACATCCTGGGTTAATCCAAAGAGGTACCTGATCCTTATGAAAGACAGGTTGTAGTTCCATACAGTAAGGCCTGAAAATCCAATCCTCAGTAGAGAGGTGACTGCCATAAGAATGGCATCTTCAAAAGACAAATTTTAATGTATCCACACATCAATGCTTAAACAAATGATGGGTCAGCTTGCTGATCATGAAATTCAAATCCTGAAGAGACGAGGGGGTTTTTCAAACAAACATGATGACAGAAAACACTATTAAGAAACTGCTTGGCCAGCACATGCTGAGTCAGAGTCCTGCTCTCCATAAAGGTCATAATGGGCAGAAGCAGATGACATACATGCCCTGACACTGGAATAACAGATATACGAATCATATAGGTGCCTAATATAAGTTTGTTAATTTGGTTAATACTGCTGTAAATTTACCTTTGTAGCTTTACTCTAACCTTATCATTTGTCTTACGAGATTAACAAATCAGTTTTGTCCCTGACAGGCTTGATTCTCTATAGTTCTGTAACTAAACTGTTGGCTCTTAAGTAACATGAACCAGACGAATGGAGTTCCTGTATTATTTGCTTTGTTTTTCACAACCGCTTCTCTTGCTGACCTTTATTTTCACCACATGACCTCTATTTGGTTTAACTTTGATAAATGACAGGCATATCCTCTTCTGACTTGGGGGATTTCCTGTTTCAGAAGCTGTTTTTCGGCCCAACTACCATAGTTTAAAAAAAAAAAAAACCTTCCCCCTGGACAGGCAGATTGCTACCCGGATGCCAGCATGGTTGGGTATGCAGACACGATGACATCAGCTTTTTCTTGCCCCTAGAAGGTAGGAGTTCCATAGATGAACTTTAAGCAAGGGGCAACGTTAATGGAAAGGAGGCCTGTAGGGCATCACTGCAGAGGGTCCTCTGGAAGAGGAGGACAGAGACTTAAGCTGTTACTGTAAGAACAGTGGACTAGAGGGAGAGAAAGAAGACTGCAACATTGAATACACTCAAACATCTACATTTATAGCAAGTGTACACAACTGTACTATGTTCTTCATGTTTCACTGTTGCAGTCCTGACTTATGGGATGATTCTCAAAGCTGACATGAGAGTGGCAGGCGCCTCAAGCAGAAGAGAGGATGCCTTGCAAGATGGCAGTGATAAATCTTGTTCTAGATTTGGACGAGGCTGACAGGTGGTAGTGTTTGGCAAAGGTATACACTAATGATCACGTTGCTGCTTCCAAAATGTCTTTGGTAGGTACTCTCCTCAGGAATAAAGTGAGGGTAGAAGTGGCCCTAGATGAGTAGGTCTTAACAGATTCAGAAGGCTTTTTGCCATGGTAGGTATAACAAAAGGAAATGTAGTGGGAGATCCACTTAGAGATTGTTTGTTTGGAGACCGTTTCCTTTGCTTTGGGCGCTGATGGAAAACCAAACAGTTGTCCTGATTTTCTGAAAGTTTTACTTCTGTCAGGGTAGCGACAAAATTGCCTGTGTACATCCAAGGAGTGAAGGATTCTTTCCCTCTGGTTCTGTGGTTTAGGGAAGAAAGTAGGCAAGTGCGTGGCTTGGTTGAGGGAAGTGTCTGTGACCACCTTGGGCATAAAGAAAGGGTTAATTCTGAGTGATACTCTGTCTGGGCGGAGTACAAGAAAGGGTTCCACTGCCATGAGGGCTTGCAACTCAGGGATAATTCTAGCAGAGGTGACAGCCAGTAAAAGGGCAGTTTTCCACATCAAGAAGTTTAAAATCACTGGAAGCAGCCAGTTCAAAGAGGGGTGGGCTGCCTCCTGTGAGGTCTGACATGCAGCACTCCCCTAGGGAACTGTTTCAATAGGGGGTGGGCAAAGATAGGAGAAACAGTAGTAATGTGGAATGAAATGGCAGAAGCGTGTACGTTAATGGATGAAAAGGATAGGCCTCTATCCACCAAGCTAGGCAGGTAGTCCAAAATGTCTGAAATGCTGGTTGAGACTCGGTTGACACCTTGCTGCTGACACCAAAAGGAGAATCTTTGCCACTCAGCAGAATATGTTTTATTGGTACTGGTTCTTCTAGACTCTTTCGAGGATATTAAGCACCTGATTACTCCATGATTGCGCAGGGTAGAATTCTGATGAATTACCCAGGCAGAGAGTTTGAGAGTCTGCAGGTTGGGGTACACAAACTTTCCCTTTGCCTGAGTCAGCGGATCCACTCTCTGAGGTAACTGCCAAGGTTCTTCTTTGGTTGAACTCAGTAGCAGGGGGTACCAGTGTTGCACGGGCTAGTATGGTGCTATCAGGATGACCCTCTGTCCTTCTCCGAATTTTAGGAGGATCCTTGAAAGGACAGGCAGGGGAGGAGATGCAAAATGAAATAGGTGGCTCCAGAGGAAGAAGAAGGCATCTGTCCTCCAGGTGGTGTGAAGTTTGCTCCCGGAACAGAATTTTTTTAGCTGAGTGTCTTCATCGTCGGCAAAGAGGTCCATCTGAAGGGATCTCCATTTCTGGACTATGCTGAGAAATGCTTTCGGATACAGCTGCCACTCATGGGGATCCATTAAGTGTCTGCTGAGGCAGTTTGCTACAGTGTTCCGAGTTTCAGGATGGTACTCAGCCATCAGGTGTAACCCCATAACATCGTGTCTCCCAGATCTGCACTGCCAGATGGCAAAGAGGGTAGAAGCGGGTACCTCCTTGTTTGTTTTATGTACTACATGACTGATGTGCTGTCTGTTTTGATAAGTAGGACCCTTGGATTCCAGTGATCCTTGAAGGCCACTATGCCCTTCTGTACTTCCATCAATCCCTTCCAATTCATATGTTTGTGTCTGAACTGTTCTTCCCATTTGCCCTGGGATAGGAGGTTTTGGAAATGGGCTCCCTAGGCTCTGTCTGATGCATCTATGGTTAAGGTTTGGTCCTGAGGGAAGAATCTAAAGGGGAGACCCTAGTTCTGTCCACATGCTTGTGCCCACCATGCCAATTCCTCCCTGAGGCAGTGAATTAGCTGGATTTCTGTCTCCAGGGATTGTGAGTGCTGGCACCACAGATTCTTGAGGTACCACTGCAGCTTCCTCATCTTTAGTCTGGCCAGAGGGATCATAGTATACAAGATACTATGTAGTCCAGTGCTTTGAGGAATTCCCTGGCTGAAAGGCATTGCTTTCGCATAATGTCCTGGAAGTAATGGGTTAAGAAGGAAGCCTTGTCTGGAGGGGGGAATCCAGCACAGCCAATAGGAAAACTATCCTGGTGGAAGTGTTTGTGTTGGACTTGCTGAAGTTTATTGTAGACCCTAGGGAAGACAGTACGACAGTAGGATATGGGGGAAGGCCAGATCCTTAGATCTTCAGGAGCTTTGAAAGTGACTGGTACCTGCTCTGAAGTGATGAAAACTTCTGAAGGATTCTTCTATAAGAATGTGTAAGTAGGCATCTTTCAGGTCTAAGGTGACCATTAGAGCCTGAGAAGTGATCATGGGAAAAAGCTTTTGAAGAGTAAGCATTTTGAATTTTGTAACTAGGAGGGACTGACTGAGGATGGACAGATCCTGGAAGGGCACCAAGAGCCTTCTTTCCTGGGGACCATGAACAGCCTGGAGTAAAACCCTTTTTCTATCTGGTGGTCTGGTATGGGTCCCACACAGCCCTGACAGCACAGGTTGTGAATCTGAGAAATAGCCTTTGCTCTTTGGTTTTTTTGGCAGATCCGGAGAGCCTGAGAATCTTAATGGTTCTTTGAAAATGAGCTTGTAGCTGTTTGAGATTACTTCCAGAACCCACTTGTCAAAGGTGACGAGCGTCCAGTTTTTCATGAATACGGAAAATCTTCCTCCTAGTCTTCTTTTTATCTTGTCTAGGGTTGAGGATGGGAGGACTGGGTGGGGGAAGAGTCACTGCTGATCTCTGCTAGGACCTTGTGGCCTACAACTCTTCAGCCTGGGTGTTCCTGAGGACCAGTGCCTTGCTCACTGAGATTTTGCTGCTGTCTATGAGACCTTTCTTTTTGGTTTTCCTCTGACTGGGTTTTGACACTGAACCTAGGTGGCTGGACTTGGAGGAAGTCAGACAGTTTGCATGGATTTCGCTTTATCCTCCATCTTTTTTAACACAGCCTCAGCCTTTGGTTCAAAAAGGGAGTCCTTATCCAGGTGTGCATTTGGCAGATCCACCTCTAGGTCAGCACAGGGGTTTTTAAAAAATGAATTTATAGGAGTCCAGTACCCTGTAAAACATGCAGGACAAACACCTCAAACACCAACAAACTCTTCAGCTATTCAGCTCTTTAATTAAAATTGATAAAAGATTGACAAACCACAGTACCACACTGTAAAGTTAAGTGCTTTTCGTCTGGTTCTATTACCAGACTTCTTCAGACAAAAAACAAAAACAGCAGGCACAAAAGCAGTTGAGATATATATATATATATATATACATACATAGATACTAGCTTGCACTTCCCTCCACCCCCTAATTAAACAATTGATTAGTTAATTAATCCACCAAATATAGTCCCTGACTTCTACACTTCATTCATTTAAAACAACTAGTACAACATTAAAGTTAGATGAATACACTCACTAGGAATGTAATCAACAGTTGGTGTACCACAAATTCAAGCATAAAATTCCTTACATGTACAATTTTCATACATAATTTCAATAATCTAAACACTCCAAAATACCTAAATCAATTTTTAATAAATCAGATACATTTTAAATATATACAACTCACCTTCTATCTATTATTATTTACACTGTAGAAATTTAGACCTAGCTCCAAGAAATTAAAAGTATACGCTGTTACATTCACTACTAATCTACTTACGACACTGGGTTAGCTATTAACATGCAATATACTACTAAAAACAAGATCACATGACATATGCAAAGATTACTTATGCTAGTTAATTATCTAAATAAACTTTTCAGTTTTAATAAGCATTGAATAGAGCAACTATCATTAATGCCAGGGAAATGACAGGCATCTAAACCAATCTGCCATATCAATTCTCTTTCTTCTAATAACAGAGATCTAGGACCACCCCTAACCTCTCCAGCTACATGGTCAATTACTCTACACCTAAAACTGTGTGTGAGGTTAGCTTTAATATGGACGGCTAATGCATTTTCCATCTTGCCTTTCTTAATATTGTAAAGATGCTCGTACACTTGCTCCCGCAGTCTACGATCAGTTTTTCCAACGTAGAATGCAGGACATAAAATGCACTGAGCAAGATACACCACATAAGTAGTGCTACAATTATATTTACCTGACAAAGTCTTATAACTACGATCCCTGATATTAAATGAGCACCCTATACTCATATGTTTGCAAAACTTACAGGATTCACATTTACTCATTCCAGGAGTCTTAATGACCTTGTGTTGTTTCATTTCTATGAAATGTTTCAAATTCATACCTCTCATAAAAGTAAAAGAGGGTTGTGGACCCAACAGAGTACGCAATTCCAAGTTATTCTTTAACAGGTCCCAGTTTTTTTCTTAATGAGTGAAATAATGTGTCCACTTTCAGGATCATAGGTTAGAATAAATGACAATGGAGACCGGGTTAGCTTCCCAAATACTATTTAACTTATCTGGTAATAAAGGTCTACCTTGTAAAAGTGGAATGTAAAAGCCATTAGTTCTTTTTCTTCCATCATTTCATTCACAGGTTCCCTTGGATAACCTCTAGCTAAGAACATCTCAGCTATCTTATTACATTCTGTTATAAATTCACTTTTAATGATTACCATCCTTGCCACTTGGACCAATTGTCCTTTTATTACAGATTTCTTCTGGTGGTAAAGGTGGGAACTACTGAAATGTAAAGTAGTATTTGAAAACGTATCTTTCCTAAAGATTCTAGCTGCTAATCTCTCCTGAAGTGAATCCTTAAACACTTCAATGTCTAAGTGTACTATGTATTCTGTATTAAATGTATATGTAAAACTTAGAAATGTAGTTGTATGATTTAGATGTTCCATAAACCCTTCCGCTTCCTCCAGGTTCCCTTTATACAAAATTAGAATATCATCTAAAAAAACGTGTATAGAAAATAATTTTTCCTTTTAGATGACTATGGGAAAAAAATGTATTCTCTTTCCCAGAGAGCCATTACTGAATTTGCGAAGCTGGCCCGACATGGGGACCCCATCTCCACCCCAATCTTTTGTACATATAGTTGGTCATCAAAAATGAAATAGTTGTTTGTTAAAACAATGTCCAATAGAATGTTCACAAACTTAATCTCTCTTTCAAGAGCTCCTTTCATGTGCAAAAATCGAAGGACAAAATCAATACCCTCATCTTGAGGGATGGACGTATACAAGTCCCTAACATCTATAGTTAAAAAGTTGAAACTGCACTCCAGTACTAATGAGTTTAACTTACTTAAGCATGACCACGACTCTTTACATATCTGTTCCTCACTTATAAGGTATTTTTTCAAAATGTTATCAATTACTTTAGCTAAAGGGTAAGTTACACTCTGGCAGGCATCGACTAAGGGCCTCACAGGTGGATCTGATAGGAATTTGTGAATTTTCAGTAACCCAAATAAGGATGGAGTCCTTGGGGCTGACATAGTTAAACAGTTCAACATAGATAAATCTAAGAGTTGTTCAATGAACAAGTCATTTAAATGTTCTTTAATTCTCCTGTAAACTGCGTTAAGTTCATTTAAACTAACTTTAATATATGTGTCAGTATTCAACAAGGAATCCATCTTTTGGGTATACCAATCTTGCCCCATAACAACTAGTCCACCACGTTTGTCGGGTTGACATACCTGTGGAAGCATGGAGGTGTTTAGGTGAAATAGCAGTGGAGTTTTTAACTAGATTGTTTAATGAAATCTTGGAAAGTGAGAGGATGCCTGAGGAATGGAGAAAAAGTGTTTTGGTACTGATTTTTAAGAATAAGGGTGATGTGCAGAGCTGTAGTAACTACAGAGGGATTAAACAGATCAGTCACAGCATGAAGTTATGGGAAAGAGTAGTGGAAGCTAGGTTAAGAAGGGAGGTGATGATTAGTGATCAGCAGTATGGTTTCATGCCAGGAAAGAGCACCACAGATGCGATGTTTGCTCTGAGAGTGTTGCTGGAGAAGTACAGAGAAGGTCAGAAGGAGTTGCATTGTGTCTTTGTGGATTTAGAGAAAGCATATGACAGGGTGCCTAGAGAGGAGTTGTGGTATTGTATGAGGAAGTCGGGAGTGTCAGAGAAGTATGCAAGAGTGGTACAGGATATGTACGAGGGTAGTGTGACAGCGGTGAGGTCTGCGGTGGGAGTGATGAATGCGTTTAAGGTGGAGG
This sequence comes from Protopterus annectens, assembly GCF_019279795.1. Lineage (NCBI taxonomy): Eukaryota > Metazoa > Chordata > Ceratodontiformes > Protopteridae > Protopterus > Protopterus annectens. The sequence goes on along the minus strand of NC_056737.1, from coordinate 1,110,906,131 downwards.
TGGGATTACATCAAGGATCAGCTCTGAGCCCTTTCTTATTTGCAATGGTGATGGACAGGTTGACAGATGAGATCAGACAGGAGTCCCTGTGGACTATGATGTTTGCAGATGACATTGTGATCTGTAGTGAGAGTAGGGAACAGGTGGAGGAGACCCTGGAGAGGTGGAGATACGCTCTAGAGAGAAGAGGAATGAAGGTCAGCAGGACTAAGACAGAATATATGTGTGTGAATGAGAGGGAGGATAGAGAAATGGTGAGAATGCAGGGAGTAGAGGTGGGGAAGGTGGATGAGTTTAAGTACTTGGGATCAACGTTCAGAGTAATGGTGAGTGTGGAAGAGAGGTGGAGAAGAGAGTACAGGCAGGCTGGAGTGGGTGGAGAAGAGTGTCAGGAGTGATTTGTGACAGATGAGTACCAGTAAGAGTGAAAGGGAAGGTCTACAAGAGGGAAGTGAGACCAGCTATGTTATATGGGTTGGAAACAGTGGCACTGACAAAAAGACAGGAGTCAGAGCTCGACGTGGCAGAGTTGAAGATGTTAAGATTTGCACTGGGTGTGACGAGGATGGACAGGATTAGGAATAAGTATATTAGAGGGTCAGCCCAGGTTGGAAGGTTTGGAGACAAAGCCAGAGAGGCAAGATTACATTGGTTTGGACAAGTGCTGAGGAGGGATGCAGAGTATACTGTGAAAAACATGCTGAAGATGAAGCTGCCAGGTAACAGGAAAAGAGGGAGGCCTAAGATAAGGTTTATGGATGTGGTGAGAGAGGGCATGCAGGTGGTTGGTGTGACAGAGAAAGATGCAGAGGACAGGAAGAAATGAAAACAATTGATCTGCTGTGGCGACCCCTAATGGGAGCAGCCGAAAGAAGAAGAAGAAGATGGGTAGATGACAAAATTCAGTAAAGGCTGACTAATCATTCTTCTCTACATTTTTAACCTGGTTCCTTTTATATATAACTTCCTAAAGTCTATTTCACAAATGTTCTCGAATGTTGCTAACAAGGGATGACTAATGGGATTAAAGGTGCTGGGAATATGATATTCCGATACACCAGTTTCTTCTCCTTTAAACAACACTTGCAAGTTTAATTTCCTAATATATTGTTTAAAAGTCCAAAATTGTATGTACAATATCCAAGGTTTCTGCAGGTACAAATGAAAGTCCCTTCACTAACAACTCGACTACACTAGGTTCAATCTGATAGGGTGTGAAATTATAAATGGTAAAATCACCTTTCTGATTTTTAATTAAAGTTAAAGGGGGAACCAACTGTTCACATTCTTTCAAAACAAATTCCATTTCAAGCAACTCATCCAACACAGTACTATTTACCTGGATAGACACAATAGATGGCTATTCCTGGCTAAAGGGCTTGGGTTCAATCATTGTGCGTCTTGAAAGAGCATTAGGAATTTCAATCAAACCATCATGCAAATCGTGATTACCAGATTGAGTAAATTTGAGACACAGTGGAAATCAACATAGGTTTTACACTAACTGGTGCAACCGAAGTTGGTGATGAAACTTCCCTAAGGTTATCCATTCCAAAATCATCCATACTAGTTGTTGGCCCTATACTAGGAGCCTTTACATAATGACTCCCAATAAGGTTAACATTGAACATCCCAGCCGTTTCCATCATACAATCTCCCAACCCACCCTTTGTGACTGTTTCACATTCACTAAACTCTTTGTAAGATAGGGCTATGTTGTTTAAACAGCCACTCACTGGGCCATCTGAGATGTTGTTTGAACTCAAACTATTTCTGTTGTTATTATTAATAAGATATTCTCCCTTGAACCAATCATTTCTTTGTGAGTTTGTTATACAGTACACGCCATATCCAAACAACAAGCACTCATCTTATTCATTTTGGTGTTTAAAACAGAAATGTTTCTACTACTGTTCAAACATTTAATCCTAAAAGGGTCATTACTTACTGAATTTACAAATAAAGGTATCGTGTTCAAACAGAAGTCACTCTTACTATCTGTTGCAATGTTAGAAACTAAACCACATACTGAATCAGTGTCCAAGTCCATAAAAAACGGATCCATAAGGCTCCTAAACAAGCTAGTTTGTGGATCAAGTAAACATTTTTCAAGTCATTTTGTGTCACAGTACCTGAAACAAATGGATTACTGTCCAATGCAGATCGGTCTTCGGTAACAGTTACCTTTTCTTCCTGGTATTGCTGTTTTTTTGCTGCTGCTGAACATTCCTCCCTTTCCAACCCTCGTCCCCTGTAGTACTTGTTAAAGTTGAGCCCTCCTGTAAAAAAAACTTGGTCCTCATGCTCGGAATTAACTTCAATCAACGGAAATTCATCCAGCTGGTCTAACGGTCTCCAAAGTTGCTTTATGCATTGATTTTGGATGCCAGCGTTGAACGTAATGTTGTTGTACTCCAATGGGCCGGTCCATTATGACTTTGTGAAGTTGGAGGGGAGGAATAAGCTGTACCACTGGCATAAGCCCGTATATCACATTGTAATTTTTTTTATCTTTGTCAGTTTTAATTTACTTATATGCTTGTCAATGCTTTTAAAAGATCTACTGTAATCAAACTTGTATCTGGAGAATTCTGCAGACTCACAAATACGTGTGTTTATAGTTTTAATTTTCGCATTTAAACAGTTCACCATGCTAGCATAATGCTTGCTAATAAGTTGCATTAACTGAAACCCATGCTTGTTAAATAAGTCCAATAGATCTTTATGGAAGAGAGAACCTGAGATGAGACCTGTAGGGTACTGCCATGATCTCAAACCCTTAGGAACCACTCCTACCTTTGTACATTCACCGAAATAGGATATTTCTAGCTGCAGTTTTTTTTTTTTATCTTGAATAGTTTAGCATCTAACATTTTCAAATTAGATGTTACTGACACAGATGCTCTCGAGCACAGTCTCTCATTCAATCCAGTAGAATTATTGGTGTTATTATTAAACATAGGGACTGTATTTAACCCATTTAGAGACATCAAATTGATTCAGGTAGGTGCCATTACTGTGAGAAACTTCAGGATTTTGTACAGAGGGAATGTCTAAAGTCTTACCTCGTACTTGGGAAGTGTCAGTCCCCAAATCTTGGTTGTTAGTAGCAGAAATACTATTCATTGGAGGTAAAACAGAGTTTAAACGTTCTGACAAAGTGTCCAATTGTTGGGAAAGCATGGCTATGAGCCTGGTAAGATTTCCTGCTTCATGTTGGCTTTCCTGAGTGTTAAAGAGATCCTGGGAATTGGTGCTGTTCCCACTAGCCATCAAACACTAATTCCACAAAAGTTGACACCACAAACTGCTGAAAGACAAGAAATGCAGGACAATGCACCTCAAACACCAACAAACTCTTCAACTATTCGGCTCTTTACTCAAAATTGATAAAAGATGGACAAACCACAGTACCACACTGTAAGGTTAAGCGCTTTTCGTCTGGTTCTATGACCAGACTTCTTCTGACAAAAACAGCAGGCACAAAAGCAGTTTGTTTATTAAATCAAAAAGTCAATCTTTATTAAAACCGAAAAGTTTATTTAGATAATTAACTAGCATAAGTAATCTTTGCATACGTCATGTGATCTTGCTTTTAGTAGTATATTGCATGTTAATAGCTAACCCAGCATCTTATGTAGATTAGTGGTGGATGTACCAGCGTATACTTTTAATTTCTTGGAGCTAGGTCTAAATTTCTACAGTGTAAATAATATTAGGTACAAGGTGATTTGTATTTATTTAAAATATATCTAATTTATTAAAATACTGATTTAGGCATTTTGGAGTGTTTAGATTATTGAAATTATGTATGAAGATTGTACATGTAAGGAATTTTATGCTTGAATTTGTGGTACACCAACTGTTGATTACATTCCTAGTGAGTGTATTAATCTAACTATAATGTTGTACTAGTTGTTTTAAATGAAAAAAGTGTAGAAGTCAGGGACTACATTTGGTGGATTAACTAATCAATTGTTTAATTAGAGGGTGGAGGGAAGTGCAAACTAGTATATATATATATATATATATATATATATATATATATATATATATATATATATATATATATATATATATATATATATATATATATATATAAACTGCTTTTATGCCTGCTGTTTTTGTCTGAAGAAGTCTGGTCACAGAACCAGACGAAAAGCGCTTAGCTTTACAGTGTGGTACTGTGGTTTGTCTATCTTTTATCAATTGTAATTAAAGAGATGAATAGCTGAAGAGTTTGTTGGTGTTTGAGGTGCTTTGTCCTGCATTTCTTGCCTTTCAACAGTTTGTGGTACCCTGTAAAACCTGTCTGGTTTACGAGGGGCTGGGGGAATAGAGTCTGGGTTGAGAGATGATTCCATGAAGACATCTTCTACCACTTCCAAAACTGGAGGGATAGCCAAGGGTTTGTGTTGTAGATCATCAAGGAACTCCCGGACCCACTTTTTAGATTGGAGATATTCCTGTGCCTGCCACTGGAAAAACTCTGTCATGGCATGCAACGTCTCTGCAAAGTGGGTGAGGCAGAAGACAAAACCTCTTCTGAATCAGAATTCTCAAAGGAGGCAAGGAAGGGTTCATCTTCAAGGGCATAGTCCCCCTTATCAGAGTCCTCATCTGCATCTGGGGGCTCTGAACAGGTCTCAGGCATAGGGTCTCTCTTCCTTTTTCCTAGTGAAGATTCAGGGGGGGGGGGGTGCGCTGCCTGCGACCAACCTGACCAAATCCTGCTGATAACCTGTGGGGTGGGAGCCAGTAGGCCTAGGCACAGGACCTGAGGTCGAGCCCTTCTTAGGTGTAGCTTTGGCCTTGGGCCTGTGCACGACTGCTAATCTGATTCCACTCTTTTTGAAAGAAATTACCAATGTTGGGGGATGTAGCAAAGGGAAATCATCAGGTCAGGATCGTCAGGATCGTTTGCCGGAAGCAGAGATCTGTTGAATGACTCCAGACCCAACCAACGAACCAAATGCCAAGCCCTGAGTTGAAGCTGAGGGACCAGACAGCATATCGGACACCGAAAGGGTCTCAACAGACACCTGCGCCACCACCTCACTTGCAGAAGGGGACTGTGAAGGCGCCTCTCCTTCCTCTGCAATAATGAGCCTTGGGGGACTTGGGTACAGAGAAATGTTGCAGACAGAGGCCCTTAATTTGGGTCATTTTTTCTTCTTTCACTTAGGGAGCTTAACCTCTGGATGACCGACTGCCGCCATCATGAGATGGGAAGCGGATTACTGACTAAGGTGCTTAGACAAAATTTTGGCCCAACACCTTATAGTTCTAGAATTGAAATGGGTGCACAGACAGCAATTGGGGATGTTGTGGTTTGCACCTAAACAAGCAAAACACAAGGTATGAAAGTCTCTGCGTGTGATTTGTTTACCACAGTGGAGACAGTAATTAACTTTATCTGACATGAGTCACAGGTAAGAGAGAGAGTTCTCCAATGGGGAATTTAGCTTTGGAAGAGTGCTCACTCTGGTGCGGACCAACCAACAGCAAGAAAGAGTGAAGTTATGGCATCATCTGGCTCCCTTTATACCCAACCATACTGACGTCAAGGTAGGGTGTCCACCAGCTCAGGGAAGAGGTTTTTTTTTTTTTTTTTACTCTGGTAGTTGGGCTGACCAAGGGCTTCTGAAGAAGGAAATCCTGTAAGTCAAGACTGCATCAGGGAAACAAGAAAAACATCTATAGCTCCATATAAATAAGGCCTAAAAAATCCAGTCCTCAGTAGAGAGGTGACTGCTATATGAATGGCACCTTCAAAAGACAAATTTTAATGTCTCCACACATCAATGCTTAAACAACTGATGGGTAAGCTTGCTGATTATGAAATTTAAATCCTGAAGAGGCGAGGAGGCTCTTCAAACAAACATGACGATAGAAAACACTTAAGGAACTGCTTGGCCAGCACGTGCTGAGTCAGAGTCCTGCCCTCCATAAAGGTCATAATGGGCAGAAGCAGATGAAACACATGCCCTGACACTGGAGTAACAGACACCCAAATCATACAGGTGCTTAAGATAAGTTTGTTCATTTGGTTAATATTGCTGTAAATGAACTTTGTAGCTTTACTCTAACCTTACCATTTGTCTTATGAGACTAACAAATCAGTTTTGTCCCTGACAAGCTTGTTTCTCTATAGTTTTGTAACTAAACTGTTGGGTCTTAATTAGCGTGAATCAGATGAATGGAGTTCCAGCATCATTTGATTTGTTTTTCACAACTGCTTCTCCCCTGACCTTTATTTTCATCACCTCTATTCTGTATAACTGTGATAAATAACAAGAGTATCCTCTTCTGGTCCTTTGCCACAGTGACATATCTTGTCCTTTGCCAGCAACAACTAATGTGTTGTTGCAACCTTGGAGTGGCATAATGAAATCAGATGTGGGGGGGGGGGGGGGGGGTTAAATCACAGAGGCCTGGTCTATGGTTAGGCAGTTTGTAAGAGACCCTTCCCAGTTTGGGACACAGTATGTAGAAACCTCATTGTAGCATGGATTTATCTTGTTTTTGCTGGTTATTCAAGAAATCTGTTTTCCCTCCAAAGTGGTTAGAAAAACATTTTATATAGCCCGCCTAATCATGAAGGGATTCACATCTAGATCAGGGGAGGTCATCGTGCCTCTTTACTCATCCCTCATCAGGCCCATAATTAAGTACAATGCCCCTTTTGGGATGTACCTTACCAGACACCTGCAGCAACTGGAAAGACCCCAAAAGTACCTCACCAAGAGGATCAAAGGGCTCAAACAGTTGCCATATGCTGCCTGGTTAAAGAAACTCCAGCTCTACTCAGTGGCATACCGCCTGCTCAGAGGCGATCTGTGCCTGACGTATAAAGCCATGTCCAACCCGGAATTAATGGACATGCTGCACCTCAGAAAATCCAAATCCCATCGAGCTACGCTCGAGACTTGAACCTCAGCACTGAAATAAATAGGACATGCTGGAGGGACAGATTCATAACCCAGAGGCTCCCTTCACTCAAATAAAATCCCAGTCCAGGTTAGGCAGAGTCCCTCATTGACTCTCTTCAAGAGGAATCTTGATGAGTGGATGGGAGATCGTAGGTTTACCCCGGGTATCACTTCTGTGTCACTGTTAGACAGGGGCACAGTATACTAACCTCGAAAAAGTGCATAGCAAAATTAATTTAAAATGGGTGGCGAAAGCCAAACACACTCTGGCTAGGCTTATAAATGCCCTAGGGCAGATAGCCTAGTATGAACCTATGAACCTTATGCACAGCAGACAATCAGTCTCCCTTTTTCATTAAACTCCTGATTCGCCTCCCATTCTTCTTCTACCAAACTAGCAGAATCAGATGGATTTAAAATCCCTACATAATTTGTCTCCATCAGTTCATGAAACAAAGACAATGTCAGCTCCTTTAATGCAGCCACCACTCCCTTTGCATTAGTAAAGTTAACATTCCATGTATGTAAGTCATGTAATAAACTGATTTTCCTTTCAGGGCTCTACTTCAGTTAACATCACTAGCATTCTCTGATGGCACCGACAAACTGCAGTTGTTGAAAAGGTACATTTGAATAATCATGATCCACATGCACTGCTGAGTCGGCATAGTAAATTATTTCCCTGGCTGCCAATATTGCAGTGGTAACAGTTCTTTTTCTTCTATCATCACAAACTGCACCAAAAATGACTCTAGATTTCTCATATGCTCTCCTGTAAACACTTCCCAGTGATGAGTTCATGAAGCCTGTCCACTGGACCTTCTTAGTTAGCACATGCTAGAACAGATTAAACCTTCTCCAAGCAACTTAATCCTCCTTAAATTCTTTGTACAAGCTTTATGTTCCACTGCCATCAGCTGCTCCACATTTTCTGCCGAGTCGTCTAGGTTTTCCATTCTACTTCTCGCTCCACTATCTGTTGCACAAGACATATAATGGCAACTTGTCGATCAGGCAAAAACCCAATATAATCAATACTAACTATATAAAGTTTTCTTATCGATCTTTTCAATGTGCCTGGTAAAGGACACAAACCAAACCATTACTTCTTTGACTAATCAGTTGAATCACTCCTTTTAGCTTCAGCAGCACATTGCTGCAATGGCAGCTGTTTCTCTCAACTCTCATCATAACACATTTCTCACTCTACATTCCTACTGTCAGTAAAAGCCTCTGTATTTTCTGCCATCAGTCAAGTGACAGGACATCTACACAATAACCGTACTAATTTTCATCAAAAAACTCTCAAAAAACATGTTACCTGAAGCAGCAAGGGAACACAACCATTTCTCAATGGATCAGCATTCATTTAGCAATCTGTTCCAGAAAGTTGCCATGTGGTTGTAGAATACCCAGTGATGGGACTAACATGTAAGCACATACCCGTAACTATGTCCTGATGTCATGACTGCATTATTCCTGGTTTGATTTGATACTTTTCTGTAAACAGTACTTCTGCATGCAGCACTACTTTGTTTCAGTGTACCAATGCTAAACAGGGATGCTCCACACTGTTTCCACAGCAACTGAAACGCAACATGCCACTGAGGCACTCCTTTAATATGCTGGAAAAGCACGGTGTTTCTCAACCTTGAAGGACTGTAACCAAGAAGACATGCTGTGACATCCGTGCTCTGGGCCAGTAATCAAGGAGCCTAAATCCTCATCACTGACACTGGTGAGGGATGTTCACTTGGAACAAAGACAGGTGCACACAGTATTTCCAGATGCAGCTATCTGCACCAAACACAATTTCCCTTAAGAGCACAGAGGGAACACACTCAGTCTGACGTCTGGGTTTCTCTCTCTCTTGCTCCAATAGGCTCCCAGTAAGACTACCCACTGGCACAGCCATAGACATGAGTCCTCAGATGACTGTTTCAGAAAACGTCCTCCACCTCCCTCTCTGTGAAACCAGTCCTCTGTGTCCCAGTTCCAAGTAGCTGAACGAAACACACACACACACACACACACACACACACACACACACACACACACACACACACACACACACACACACACACACACACACACACACACCTCGGAAAGGATGGCACAGATTTACTAGCTATGCCCATCTGCCCAGACTATAAGGTAGATACTATCACCATGACACTCCAAAGCCAGTTACTCTAAGGCTGTTACCAGGGTATCCAATTATACTGATTAAAATTAATAATAATACAAATGGTAGTGTTTGACCATAGCAGTAAGGCTTTCAGGAGCGGAGGCAGTGTCACCAAATAAATATAAGTACTCTCAAAGGTTAAAATATTCCCTAAAGGACCAGCCACAATGAAAAGTTTAAATATATGTAATAATAATAAAAGAACATGAACATACTAAATAACTACTTACAATAAACACCAGAGTTTCAAACACAGAAAATATTAAAATACCACAGATGAACAAAAAATGGTACTTAACTAATCTCACTATATTTTCCTGACTGATCTAAAGAATTACTATTCTCTGGTTACTTACTAAAGCAAGGCAAAATGAAGCAAGTGAGTGGTCTTACTTCTTTGTCAGGTTTCAAAAACAGACTGCACAGAGACTTCTGTCTCGTCTAGTATTAAAACATCATTTCAGTGCTGGATTACAGAATAACATCATATCCATCTGGTCATCTGACTTCTGGTTCCCATACTACCCCCCCCCCTTTACTAGAAAGTGAACCAGAATCTCACACATATGTGTTATCATACACACAGACAGAGCTTTGATAAGATATGTTATAGCATCTGGAAGCCATAAAACCATTTCAACACTTCCACCCTTCCAGGGTAGCAATTAGTTCACTGCTGAAGACAATACAGCAGGATTCCTAATCCTTTTTTCACAGACATTTTGTCTCTGGCTGCAATCAGAACTGTAAGATACAATCTTTATGGTCTTCCAGATAATTTAATTTCAGACGATTTTTCAAAGTTAGCTGGACTGAAATTAACCTCTTCTCTTCCAGCATCCCCTGTTACAATATATTAATTCTAACTGTTACAATACAGTCCGACAGGTGTACTACTTTTTCTTGTCCAGTAGAACCCACTGTTAGTACATTTTTGACACAAGCAACTTTACAAATACATTTTCAACACAAGCACTTGCACAAATCAGCTTGACATACAAATGACATATAATTCTTTACAAAAGTCCAGCTAGCTATGCTGGCATATATTACACATCCACTGCCCTACTTCCCCTGGCATAGCTGGCAATACCTCACATTGTCATTCATGCTTTAAGCATTTTTCTCTTTAGCTACCTTATACCATATTTTCTGTGAATCACCTTGGCTTTCTGTGAAATACTGCACCATTTCCTTTTCAGAATTTATTACAGAAAAAGAGGATTAATTTGTGTCAGTATAACTAAAGTCTGCCAAAACAAGTAAATATTCATACATGACTGGGCATTTCAGACACAAAACAGTAGGAAACTTGACACCTACAGCTCAGACAGTGAGTAAGGAGGCGATAGACAGCTGCAGCTAGGACATTAGTAACATACAAAAGCAAGTATTTATTTATTTTACATTTGTTAAACAGGAAATTCTGACTGGACCAGGTCCATTTTCAGTGGAGGCCCGGGGAGAAAAGCTCCAGCATCAAGTTATACAAATACAGTACATCCAGCATAATACACAAACCAGGTTACATCATGTATGCTGAGCATAGTAATAAAACAAGAAATTAATAAAACACTCCAGGTAAAAGAAGATATAGAACATAGGTAAAAGACAATGTCAGTTATACATGGTAAGAGAAGAAAATATATCATGTAAGATTCGACAGTTAAAAGTACCCTTTCAGATGACCAAGCCTACAGGGGATCAGAGATCCAGCATGTGATCAGAGAGGAGTTTGGGGAGTTAATAGTAGTATGGGTAGGGTTATGTGATACAAGGGCATAACCAGGTTCTAAAGAAGGTGCGATTTGAGGGAGTTTTTGAATATGGATGGGGGGGGGGCAGTGGACACGGATAGGGAAAGAGAGTTCCAATTTCTGGCAATGGTGTGGGATTAGGGTGCTTTCCCTGCATTACTGTTAGCCTTGGTGATGGACAGGAGAGATTTTTCACTGGATCTTACCGGTTTGCAGTATAGACAGTGAGGTTGGATAATGAATGTTTTTTTTCAGGATATTTGAGAATATTGTAGGCTGTGCCCAGCTGGTGATAGTCAAGTAGCTGTGGTAGCTCAAGCCATTTTAGTTTTTTTAGTGCAGCACAGTGATGGGTTCTATAGGTTGAGTTAGTAGCAAACTTGGCTATTTTATTATAGCATGATTCTAGTTTGTCTAGGTCACACTGTCTGATTTGGGTAAAGATTGGTGCTGCGTATAACAGAGTTGAGACGAGGTGGCTTTCTGCAAGAGTGACACTTGCTTTTTGTGAGAGAAAGGACTTATGCCTGTATAGGGAGTCTAGTTTTTTGTGTACTAGTTTTATGGTATGTGAGATGTGGACATCAAAGTGGAGATTATTGTCTATTTCAATGCCCAGAAGTTTGGTGTGGTTAGAAGGGGAGATGATGGTGCCGTCCTTAGATGTTATGGTAAAGGAGAGGTTTTTTTTATCTATTAGAGGTAAATAGCAGCAGTTTTGTCTTTTTGGGATTTAGAATTAGTTGGATAATGGATGCCCATTTTTCTACAGCGTTAAAGGCATCCTGAGTGCATGTAGGGTGATGGGAGATGAAGCGGAGCAGATCAGGGTTAAATCATCCGCATAGTGTATGAGTGTGGCATGTTGTGTAGAGCTATTGAGGTTATTTGTGAAAACAGAGAACAATAGTGGGCCCAGTATAGACCCCCTTTGGGACTCCTATGGTGGTTGGAAGTTGTGTAGACAGAGTTCCTTTCCACTGGACTGATTGTTGCCTGTCAGATAGGTAGCTTCTGAACTAGGCTATAGTAGAGGAAGTGAAGGATAATGATGTTAGTGAGTCTAGCAGAATGGAGTGGGAGACCACATCAAATGCTTTTGAGAGGTCTAGGAAAATGGCTGCTACATATTTGTTATCATTCCTGTGAATGTTTATATGATTAGTGAAGGATAGAAGGGCTGTGGTAGTGCTGTGATGTGGACAGAAACCGCATTGTGTGGTAGATAGTAGATTGTGTGTGTTAAGAAATGTCATCATTTACAAGTGGATGCATTTCTCAAGAATTTTGGATAAGGGGCAAAGGATGGCAATAGGTCAGTAGCTGGAGAATTCGTAAGAATTACCTCCTTTATGGAGAGGAATGATGTGAGATACTTTCCAGAGTTTGGGTAAGTAGGATTCTAGTATGGCGCGGTTGATTAGGATGGACACAAGATATGATAGGGAGTCACTAGCCATTTTTAGGTATGCAGCAGGTATGTTATCAGATGCCAGTGTGGTTGGCTTTAGTTTTAGGAGGAGTTTTTTGATAGTTGAAGTGGGCACTGGTGATAGGCTGAAAGAGGAGGTGATGTGGGATAGGTTAGGATGTGATTGAGGTAGACTGTTTTTGGTTATTTGACTGGACTGGGCAAAGATGGATTTAGTAAAATGGTTATTAAATTGAGAAGCTATGTCTAGGGTATTGTAAGTAGAGCTGGGTGTTGGAGTAGTGGTTTTGCCTGGCTTTTGTAGGGAGTTAATGGCATGCCAGAATTTTTGTGGATTATTTGAATATTTCCTTTGGGCGCTAAGAAAATAGTTTTGTTTGTTTATTTTGGATTCAGTCTTGGCCTTGTTTCTAAGCTGTTGATAGTATTGCCTGGAGCTAGGGGTTTTGTCAGTTTTCCAGAATTTCCAGGCTTTATCTCTAGCTTTTAGTAAGGCTCTGGTGTCCCTATTTAGCCAGGGTGCGTAGCTGGCTTTAACTCTGATCTTTCTGCTGGGAGCTAGACTGTTAAGGATGTTAGAGAAGGTAGTATTGAAGCAGTCTACTGCCTGGGCTAACCCAAGTGTCTGTAGTGGTTCCCAGTTGCAGTGGCTTAGGACATTATTTAGGTATTGTGGGGTAAAGGTTACGGTCATCTCGTACAAATTTGTAGACTACTGGTTTGGAGTGACTGGAGTGTTTGTGGAGTAGGAAGGTGGGGAGATGATCACTTAGGTCATCTGGGAGACAGCCTACTGTATAGTTTTGTTTGGGATAGTTGGTTAGTGTCCAGTCCAGTATGGATTATTTCTTTTTCTCATCTATTCTAGTAGGTTCTTCAATTAGTTGAGAGAACCCATATAGATTGACATGTGTAGAGGGGCTGCTGGAGTTACAGGCTGCCCAGTCAGTGTTAAGGTCTCTTAGTAGGATTGCTTCCTGAGGTAGATTGTCCTTTGTCCAGTGTAGGATGTCTTCTATTATGAGTGAGTTGTTGCCTGGAGGTATGTAGCAACATATTATATTGATCTTCTTGGTGTTTCTTATGGATAGGACAGAAAATAGGACTTCAGCATTTTGAAAAGTGGGTGGTGTGGTGTGCAGGAGCTGGAGGTTAAGGGTGTTTTTAAAGAGAAGTAATTTGATAAAAGTGGCTGAAGAAATAAGAAAAGGCCATAAACAGCTACTTAAGAGCTTGCATCTAAGAGCAATAAATTAAGCCAATAGCAAAGAAATTACTGATATTGTCCCCAGTGATAATGAAAGAAAGCGCTATTTCACTATGCTACCATTTAAATTAGACAGGAAAAAAGCAATGGAAAAAACGGGGACAACATTTTAACTGTGGAAAGCTCTGGTTAAAAAACAAAGTCAGGTCACACTGCCTGCCCCTATCTATCCTATTTTGCATATAACAATGCAACGAATATAATATCTAGGAACTGGCTCTCTAGTTTACACTGAATGCCTTCAATTCATGCTTCAGCTTCCATTACCCTAAATGCAATAAAGTGGGCTTCTTGAATGAATATAAGTGAATGTATAAACAGTGTAATGTAATCCCTGGCATCAGTGCAGGGGTGATACCCCAACACACAACAGCAGACAGGAGTATCCCAATCTATAGCCTCTCACTCTTACTTCTTTTTAATAAACTCTTCTGACAAGATGGATCTTTAAAGAAAAGAAGAGTATGGCACAGAAGCAGCAGAAGCTCTTTGGGGGGTGACAAGGACAAGCAGCTCTACCACCAGTACCTAATAACGAGAAACACAATCAGGTAACTTAAAATATATCTGCATATCTGCGCACCATACATAGGTTCATAGGCAAGTACTAGGGTAGCTAACCTTGTGAGCCATTTTAAACCCACCCAACCTTCAAAGTGCAAGGCACGCCCGCTTGTCACCTGAACATTTTATAAGAGTAGAACTTATTTTTGGCAGTGCTCAAAAATTACTTGCCTTGCCATGGACTAGCCACTTAATGGTGGTGCAAGGACAACAGTACAGCACAAAAGATCAAACATTAGCAAAACATATGTCCTGTTTATGCTCATCCCTGTCCTTTACATATGTGGTCTTCAGTGTGGTTAGGTAGTGCAGCGTTCAGCAGTTTCTTAAGCTCTTTAAATAAACTAGCATGCCTTTGTCTAAAATGTTGACAAATTCCAGATCTGGAGTAAAGGAAGATTGCTGGCTGATAGCTAAAGAAACTGCAATCCCACTGCCGATTAACTTTCATATCTTGTCCAACAAAGGAAAGTACAGCTGTGTACACTTACCATAAATGTAGATGTTCGAGTGTATTCACTGTTGCAGTCATTACATTTGGGTAATCCGCTGGCAGGTTGCCCTCAGTCGGCCTGAATAACAAAGTCTTGGGTCCTGCGTCGGTTGCTGTCTCCTCTTCCATGACGTCAGGTCGTCAGAGGTATAAAACATGCAGCTGACGCCATTTTATTCAGTTTTTCTTGCCCCAGGTGTCAGGTGCCCCCCAAATGGGGAACAAAAATATATATATATATAAACTAAACAACAATATATATAAATGCACTTTTAGCAACACAAACTTTACCTTCATCTAGAAGCAAATCCACCACAAAGGCTTTAGAATATAGTGAAGGAAAGAAAAGTTATAGAAAAGGTGGATGGCGGGTGGGTAACCCGGACTGCAACAGTGAATACTCTCGAACATCTATATTTATTGTAAGTGCACACAACTGTACTATGTTCTTCGTGTTTCACTGTTATAGTCATTACATCTGGGTAGAATCCTAAAGCTATGGATGGGAGGATGGAACTAAATAGCATTAGGGGCGGCTTTAAGGCCCTGCAGAACTGCAATGGCAAAGCCTGCCCTGGATTTGGAGAAGTGAGGCAAATGATAATGCTTTGTGAAGGTATGCACAGAGCTCCAAGTAGCAGCTTCTAGAATGTCTTTGGTTGGAACTCCTCTGAGAAAGGCTTCTGAGGTAGAGGCAGCCCTGCTGGAATGTGACCCGATTCCCTTGGGCACAGGTTTACCATGGTGCAAGTAGCAGAAACAAATGCAGTGGCTTATCCACTTAGAAATAGTCTAGCCTTCCCCTCTCATCCTGAAGCAAATGCCACCTGTAGTTGCTCAGATTTTCTTAGAGACTTGGTCCTGTTTAGTAGAATCTTAGTTGTCTGTCTACGTCCAATGAATGCAGAATCCGCTCCCCCTTATTCTGCGGATTTGGGTAAAATGTTGGCAGGTGAATAGTTTGGTTAAGGGCCACAATGGATACCACCTTAGGCATAAAGGAAGGATTGGCCCTGAGGGACACCCTGTCCAGTTGAAATGTAATAAAAGGCTCCACAGCCATGAGAGCCTGTAGTTCTGAAACCCTTCTTACTGAAGTGATTGCCAAAAGGAAAGCTGTTTTCCAAGTAATCTTCTGGGAGGCCTTAAATTTTTGGCCCCTCTAAGATACTGTTTTAGCAGAGGATGAGAAAAGATGGGAGGCTCCGTGTTGTAATGAGCCGAGATAGCAGAGGTATGGATTTTTATTGAAGAAAAAGATAGGCCCTTGTCAAGTATTGCAAAATCTGAGGAATATTTGGTTTTGCTATGTCTGTTCCTTGTGACTGGTTCCAAGCACATAATCTCTTCCATTTATCAGCATAAGATTTTCTAGTACTAGGCCTTCTAGCTTCCAAAATGACATCCATCACAGATTTACTGAGAGGTGTTTGAATAATTAAATGATCAGCCATGCTGCAAGGTTCAGGGTTTGGAGCTGGGTGTGCAGAATTTGATTGTTCTGCTGAGACAGTACACGAGGTATGTGAAGCAAGTACCAAGGAGGGAGTTAAGACATATTCCTTAGGATTGGGTACCAGTGTTGGCAAGGCCAAACTGGAGCAATTAGGATCATTTTTGTTTTTTCCTGCTGACCTTTAGTAAGACCTTGGGGAGAAGAGGCAGAGGGGGAAAGGCATAGACTGAAAGGTTTTTCCAACTTAAAGACAGGGCATCCACTTTCCATGCTTGTCTGTGATAAATCCCTGAGCAAAATTTGTCCAGTTGATAACTTTGGGGAGAGGCAAATAGACCTATGTCTGGGCTCCCCCATTTCTGTGTTACCATGCTGAGGATTTGTGGATCCAGTTTCCACTCATGCGGGTCCATAAGATTTCTGCTTATGTCGTCTGCTAGAGTATTTTGTTTTCCTGCCAGGAATTGAGCTTGAAGATGTACTTGGTAAGTCAAGGCTGTGTTCCACAATGCCATGGCTAGTCTGCAAAGGGGGTAGGAATGTGTACCCCCCCTGCTTATGTACCACATAACCGTGGTGTTGTCCGTCTTTATCAGTAGTTGTCCTGGATGAAGTAAGACCTTGAAGGCTGCCAGGGCATTCTGAACTGCTAGCATCTATTTCTGGTTGATATGCAGATGCATTTATTTTGGGCTCCATATGCCCTGAATGCATCTCCCCACCAGGTGGACCCCCCAAGCATAGTCTGATGTGTCTGTAGTTAGGGTTTGGGTGGCAGGGGGTAGAGTGAATGACAGTCCCTTGTTTTGGTGACATGTCTCTGCCCACCAAAGAAACTCCTGTTGTAGGCAGGGAATGAGAGGAATCATTGTTTCCAGACTGTGACAATGTTGACTCCATAAGCTTTTTAGGTACCACTGAAGTTTCCTCATATGCAGTCTTGCATATAGAATTAGAAGAATGCAGGATGCCATGAACCCCAAAACCTGCAGAATTTGTCTTGCAGATAACTGGGTTTTTGTTGCCATCTGTTTGAAGTATGTTTTCAGTTGCCTTTGTTTGTGTGGCGTAAGGTAAGCCATCTGGGCAGTTGTATTCAAGCTTGCACCCAGGAATGTAATTATTTGAGAGGGTACGAGTTGTGATTTATTTTCGTTTACTGTGTACCCTAGGCATGTTAGAAGCCTTTTTACAAATGCCAAACGTTGAAGAAGAATGTCCTTGTTCTCTGCTTGAATGAGACAGTCGTCCATCTAAGGATAAATTTGTATGCTTCTTTGTCTGCAAAATGCAATTACTGGTGCCAGGCACTTTGTAAAGACCCTGGGTGCAGTAGATAAGCCAAAGGGCAGCGCAGAGAATTGCTAATGCAAAAAACCTGCCTTGAAGCGGAGGTATCTTCTGCACGATTCCCTTATTGGGATATGCAGGTATGCCTCTTAAGTCTAGAGTCACTAACCAAGCGTTCCTGCCCAGCATAGGCAGTAGCTGTTGTAAAGTCAGCATTTTGAATTTTGGAATGTCCAGGTAAGTGTTTAAAATCGACAAGTCCAGTTTTGGACGCCATGCATTGTCTTTTCTGGGCACCAGGAACAGCCTTGAATAAAAACCTTGTCCTTTTTCCTGTTCTGGTACTGGCTGAATAGCCCCCATCTCCTTGAGGGACGTAACTTGTTTCTGAGCCTCTGCCCATTGATTTTGTGGCAGATCTGGCCAACCGTTTGGAAATGGCAAAGTATGGAAATGAAATCTGTACCCTTGGGATACTATGTTTAATACCCACTTGTCCTGGGTAATTAAATGCCAATTTTGTGCATGAAGTGCTAATTTTCCCCCCAAGGGGGCTGCCAAGAGATAAGTGCTTGGTGAAGGTAGAGGGAAGTCATTGAGACTGCTTACTGTAGGGTTGTGCTTAGTTTCCTCCAGATTTGGAGGTGGAGGCACCCCATTGCTTTGACCTGTAAGAAACCCTGTGATTGGTATCTAGAGCCTTTTGAGCACCTGGATTTGCCTTGAGAGGCTCTGTTGGACACAGGAAAGGACCAATTTTCAGTAGGCCAGTGCCTACTGAACCTGGGTGGCTGCACTTGTAAGAAATCTTTTACAGTTTGCATAGATTTAGCTTTGTCTTCCATTTTCTTTAAAACCTCTTCTGCCTTAATACAAGAGTATCATGCTGTAAAGGGACAGCCAACAATTTAGCTCCTTGAGCCAGGCATGCCTTCTAATCACAGATCCAGTAACAGCGGCCCTGCAAGAGGCCTCCAAGGAATCAAAACCACATTGCAAAGTATGCTTTCCAACCTGTTCTGCTGCATGTAATAATTCCTGCAATTCTTTATTTTCCACACAATCAGAAATCAACATCATTTTCTGTTTCAACAAGCCCATACCATGCGGTTGATATTTAAGCATATGAAACTGGCAGTTTAGGGCCTTAATTGCCAAGGTTGCAGACGTATAAACTTTCTTTCCCCATCTATCCAGCGCCCTGGAATCTCAAGCAGAAGGGGTAGGATATTTGGCTGTAGAGGCCTTTACACCTTTGGGACCCTGTGATATAGTCTCAGGATCAGCAGGCGGATTTTTGAATAGAAATTTGTGGGAGTCAGGAACCCTGTAATATCTGTCTGGCTTACTAGGAGCCGGAGGTAGGGAATCAGGAGCCATGCTTGATTCCGAGAACACATCAACAATGTCTAACACAGGAGGTATGGCCAAAGGCCTATGCTGAGGAAGGAGAAGGAAATCCCTAAGCCTCTTTTTTGATTCAGAGAAATCCTGACTCTCCCAATGAAAATGTTCCCTTAAAGTATGCAAGGTTTCACCAAAAGAATAATCCTCAGGAGGAGATGCAGATGGGATGGATTCTTCTGCATCTGAATCCTCAAAGGGAGGAACAGAAAATTCCTGATCAGAAGAGGAATCAGAAGAAATGGAAACCTGGTATGAAGATTCATAATCAGTGTCTTGCCTACGCCTCTTAGCAGGTGGAGTTGGGAACCCCTGATCAAGGTAATTAAGTCCTCAGCCATTTTGATCATCTATTTTTTAGGCATAGGGGCCTGAGCATGTGGCTCATGCGTCAGTTTTTTAGACTTAGAAACTGTTTTTGAAGTTGGCGCCTTTTATGTAAAAATGTTGAGGCCTGAAAACACCCTCAGAAGCCGGTGCCCGTTCAATGGCTCCAGACCCATCCCAGGGAGAGACATCCGTGGGTTCAATACTCTGAGAATCTTGTGGCGTACTGGACTCCGCTTGGGTCTCGGTAGAGGCCTGCGACTCAAAAGTAGCGGGTATCAGGGGCTGGGAAAGAACCACAATGAGTACCGGCGAACCAGCGACTGGCTAGGGAGAAGCTTTGTCTCGGTTTTGGACCTCGACGGTCTATCTCTGCCTTTTTCTTTGTGTTTTTTGTGGCCTCCGGTAGTCGGATTGCTAACCGATGACATTTCAGGGTAATTAAATCTGGATCCAAAATATTTTGAAGCAAAAATATGCTGATGCTTAATAGCGTGTTGGTTAAATCTAGCACAAAATCGACAGCAAGGCACGTTATGATCTGGGCCTAGGCAAGGAATACAGTACAAATGAAAATCCTTATGAGGTATTTGCTTCCCACAAGTAATGCAATTATTAACTTTTACTGACATTGGAAAGGAAAAAGAAAAAGTTTCCCCAACGGGGTACTTAGCTTTAGTTGAAGACTTCGGTTCTGAAACACGAATGCGAAAATTTCAGGAGTCGGCCGACCGGCACTTGCGAACTGCTTCTGTTTCGGGCACCGTGCGGCAAGAAAGACTGAATAAAATGGTGTCGGCTGCATGTTTTATACCCCTGACGACCTGACGTCATGGAAGAGGAGACAGCAACCGATGCAGGACCCAAGACTTTGTTATTCAGGCTGACTGAGGACAACCTGCCAGCAGATTACCCAAATGTAATGACTGCAACAGTGAAACACGAAGAACATCTGCATGTCTAAACATCTACCATTCATAAAGGTCTCTAGCAGGAAGATGTTAGTATAACTGCATGGTCAGAGTGAATACATTTGAATGCAGCCATTAAACACCAGAGAAGGAAGCCCCTCACATATTTAAAACAAAATTAAAATGGGACCAGAACATAAATAATGTCTAACAGAAGGAGATAAGGCTCAAAAAGAAAGTACAGTTGTGTACACTTGCCATAAATGTAAATGTTAGACTGTATTCACTGTTGCAGTCATCACACTTGGGGTTATCTGCCTGCAGGTAGCCCTCAGTCGGCCCGAATACCAGAGTCTTGGGATTTCTGCGTCGGATACTGTTGCTTCTTCCATGACATCAGGTCGTCAGGGGTATAAAACATGCAGCTGATGCCATTACATCAGTTTTTCTTGCCCCAGATGTCAAGAGCCCCCAAAATAGGAAGCAATTACATGGTGTGGAACACCCCCAGTAAAAAGTAAATACCATTGTTATAAGATATGGCCAAAAAAAGGATAGGTAGAAAGTACAGAGAAGTCAGGGGGGTGGAGGGAGGGTAACCAGGACTGCAATAGTGAATACCCTCGAACATCTTAGTTCATTCTGAAGTATGCTACTTTACCCCCCACCAAACCTTTCTGAATGCATTATTATATAATAACTGCCTGTTGTTGCCTTCATGCTTACCCTAGAAGTTCTGCTTTTCTCTTTTCCTAGTTGAACTCTACAGTTCCCTACATAACGGTGTCTACAGGACTGCAATCAGTTTCTCTCAACATTTAAACAGAGTAGGTTACACACAAACAGCATTTGTTAAGCTTTCACTTACAGTGCTTTGTAATTAAGCAGGTCACCATATTGGTCAGCCATAGGGCTCTGTTTCTACTTGAGTGGTTGCCTCCTTCCCCTGTAAGTGAAGTAAATTGACTCTTACATTAAGAGCTGTAATACTTACCTTATAGCTTTAGGACACCTTAGGAAACCTTGTAAACTGCAATAGCCCTCGCTACGCTCGGGCTCTCTTCACTCTCCTCCCTGCCTCCAATTTCCTCCCGCCCTCAGTACCTCTAAATTTATAGTACTATAGCCACTCCCCCATTTTCTAGATCCTATCTGCTTTCATCTGGGATAATTCCACCCACCCCCATTCTACTACCTACATTTTAATAGCCCCTATTAGCTTTCATCTGGCATTCTCCCATCCCCCTTCCAGTACCTTTACCTCACCACTCTATCTTCTGGTGTTGCATCACCAGGTAAAACAGTTCCTTAACTCACTAGCTGAATCACATATAATGATATACTCCTCTTTACTACCCCTCTTGTTCACACCATACCTCCTTACCTTGTATGAAAACCAGTTTCTCATGGGATTTCAGGTCCCAAAAGGCCATACTATCACCCCAGTTGTAAATCCTTCCACCTTCAACCATACTTACAGTACCAGATCCTATCCAACATCTTGTTCAGTCTATCAACATCTCAACCCCAGGCACATTAGCTCTAGATCCAAACACTACCACAAACTAATAAACAAATTCCTGAAGTTCATCACCAAGTATAGACTCAACCTAATACTTGGTGGTGATATTCACCCCAACCCTGGCCCACTCACTTCAGATACACATACCCCCTCTACTTGTAATCTAAGCTACAAACCTACAATTAATAGGCCAACTAACTCTCTCCTAGTCTGTCATCTCAATATTAGAAGCATTAATAACAAGGTACATGAACTGCATGCACTTCTGGATGTCCACTCCCCTGAGATTCTCTGTTTATCTGAAACCTGGTTAAAACCTAACACTAAAGACAATGAAGTGTTACCACCTGGATACAACATACACAGGCTGGATCGTGCTTCGAGGAAGGGGGGTGGGGTAGCTGTACTCTATAAATCTGAGTTGAATGTCACCAAAGATGTAATACAACCTCCTCAGATTAATAACTCAGAGATTCTTGCCACCAAATTGCAACTTAATAAAAATAAATGCATTAATATCATACGTATGTACATTCCCCCAGGTAACAACATATCTACATTTGAAGATATCCTGCACTGGCTATCATGTCACTACCCCCAAGAAACCCTACTACTTGGAGACTTTAACATAGACTGGGGCACCTGTTCCTCAGAATCCCCAACCACCCATATTAACCTGCATGCATTTACACAAATCATATCCACCCTCTACCAGGATAGGTAAACCCAACCAAAAAGAAAGTATACTCGACTGGGTACTCATAAACAGTCACCCCCAACTGTACACCTCTGGTACCCTTCTTAATGGCCTAAGCGATCACCTTCTCACATATGTAATTAAGCACAAAACCATTAATTCCCAACAACCCTTACTCAGAAAGGTTAGAAACAATAAAAACTTTGACCCTGCCAAATTCCAACAAGAACTAAACTCATGTAATTGGTCTATTCTAAAACACCTCCCTTAGATGAAGCAGTAGCATACTTTAACAACAAATTCCTTGAGATCCTTGATTTGCATGCACCTGTTCGTTCAAAGAGAACCAAGGCAAAAACTGCACCATGGCTTTCTATAGAGTCTAAACTCAAAATTACCCTAAGAAACAAAGCATGGGCTTTATGGCATTCTTCTAAAGACCCTCAAGATCACATTAAATACAGGCAATCCAGGAACGAAACCAAAAAATCAATTTTACAAGACAAAAAACAATACTACTGTAATTTACAGACAGTAAATCAAAATAACCCTCAGAAGTTTTGGGCAGGTTTAAATAATCTACTACATCCTGGACAAACTTTAACGCCAATCCCTACTACTACTATTGATAAAACTCCTGAAGATGTTTCAGATAGTTTTAACCAATTCTTTACTGAGACAATTCAAGCCCTAGCTAGCCAACTACCTCCTAGCTCCCCTGGTCCTGAAAGTAGCACCCCTAGAAATCTACTTGCGTTCAGCTTCCAACCAGTCGCCGCTTCACTTATACGTACCTTGATCAAAAAATTAAAACCCACTACACTTTCTGCTGATCAACTCCCTGCCGAGTACCTACAAAAATCAGCTGATGCTATTGCTTACCCCGTCTCAATACTAATCAATCGAACCATAGTAGAAGCTAAAATTCCCGCCATCTGGAAAATATCTTATGTAATCCCACTTCACAAAGGAGGCAGCTATACTGAATTCTCCAATTATAGGCCAATAGCTATACTCTCTCCACTTGCAAAGATTATGGAAAAATGTATTCATAGACAACTCATGCACCACCTAATCCAAAATCGCCTTATGGCAGACACTCAGCATGGCTTCCATCCTCATCACAGCACTACTTCAGCCCTCCTAGCCTTTACTAACACCATAAACCATAATCGCAACAATAATTATATATCCTCAGCCCTCTTTTTGGATCTTTCCAAGGCATTCGATATGGTTGATCACAAACTTTTAATCCACACCCTGCAAGCATTCTGTCTAGATACTGGAGCCCTCCAATGGTTTCAATCCTACCTGAATGGTCGACAGCAGGCTGTCCTCTGGCAGAACAAACTCTCTAACTTTCTACCTAACACCCTTGGAGTACCACAAAACTCTATACTAGGGCCCTTGCTGTTCTCCATCTTCATTAACGACCTTTATACTGTCATCCCAAAAGTCAGCTGTATCCAATATGCTGATGACTCTACTCTGATTTGCTCAGCCACATCTCCAGTAGAGTTATGGTCAGCTACCCAGACCACCTTTAATACAACAGAAAACTGGCTTTCTGAACATCGTCTGATCCTAAATCCCAAAAATACTAAAATGCTGTTACTTTCACCAACACATAGATCTACTGCTTTCACCTTTACCATAAAATCAAATGACGGCACAATAATCTCCCCTGACCCATCTACACAACTATTAGGTGTCATCATAGACAATAATCTAAAATTTGACCTACATATTAACCAAACTATCAAAACCATCAATAAAAAACTAGGGTCACTTTACAGAATAAAAGCCTTCCTAACTCCTCCAGCTAAAATTGCCATAGCTCGTTCTCACCTTCTTTCAACCCTTCTGTATGCATTCCCTCTACTCTTGAATTTAAACAAGACTGTCCTTAAACTCTCAATTTGCTACAACCACATTGCCAGGTTTGCCACTGGGCTGTCTTTTAGGACACATCATTGCATCAATCTAAATCAGCTTGGTTGGCTTGAACTACCCAGCCTAATCCAGTATAACCAACGGATTATGGCCTATAAAATCCTCTATAATCCGGACAATACTCCTGCACTTAAAAATATTATCACCCCCTATAACAATCCTAGACCGCTTCGATCCTCTAACAAACTACTAATTCAGACTAGCAAAATTAATAACACAGCCGGTGATTCTCTCTTTGCAAACTCTGTAAGTAGATCCTGGAACTCTCTTCCAGCTGATATTACCTTGCTTTCCACCTTAGGTCAATTTAAAACTAGACTCAAACAACATTTGTCACTTAACTGGCTATGTCAATGTATCAAGCCTGGCTAACTCTCTCTAGAATGTGTAAAAACCTGTTTACCAGTTTACTGTGTAATTTAATTTAATCCTGACTTGTGCTCAGGATTAACTGTAACCTGTGGAACTTGTTTAACTTGCTTACTTATGTAATCTCTGTAAATAGTCTGTTTGTAATATGTAATGCTGGTATTATGTAATGCTGTATCTGCTTACTCTTGGAGCTTTTCTCCGCTGAAAATGGACATGCATCCAGTCGGACTATTCCGGTCAACAAATGTAAAATAAATAAAAATAAAAAATCTACATTTATGGTAGGTGCACACAACTGTACTATGTTTTTTTGTGTTTCACTGTTGCAGTCATCACACTTGGGTTGATTCCCAAAGCTGAGGAAGGGTGGAGGCAGTCAAGATTCATTAGGACTAGCTAGCAGGCCTTGTAAGACTGCTGTGGTAAATCCAGCTCTGGATTTAGAAAAGATAGGTAAGTGGTAATGCTTGGTGAAGGTGTGCACAGAACTCCAGGTTGCAGCTTCCAGGATATCATTGGTAGGGACTCCCCTGAGAAATGCTGTAGAGGTTGAGGCAGTCCTAGTGGAATGAGTTCTGATCCCCTGTGAGGTAGGTTTTCCATGGTGTTTGTAGCAGAAATGGATGCAGTGTGCTATCCATTTAGAAATGGTTTGCTTTGAAATGGCCTTGCCCTCTGCCTCTGTAACAAAGCTGACTAGCAGCTGTTCAAATTTTCTGAAAGGTTTAGTCCTGTCAAGGTAGAACCTGAGCTGTCTGTGCACATCCAAGGAGTGCAAGATCCTTTCCCCTTTATTCTGAGGCTTAGGGAAAAAAGGTTGGCAAATAAATGGATTGGTTTAAAGCCGCACTAGATACCACCTTGAGCATAAATGATGGGTTAGTCCTGAGGGAAACTCTGTCCGCATGGAAGATAAGGAATGGTTCCACAGCCATAAGGGCCTGAAATTCAGACATTCTTCTTGCTGAAGTGATGGCTAGAAGTAATGCTGTTTTCCAAGAGAGGAATTTTAACTCTACTGCAGCAGTGGGTTCAAAGGGAGGAAGTGTGAGCTTCTCCAGTACAAAGTTAAGGTCCCAGGCTGGAGTGGGAGCTCTCCTGGGGGTCTTAAATATTTGGCTCCTCTTGACCAGAGGGTGAGAGAAGAGGGGTGGCTCAGTATTGTAATGAGCTGAGACGGCAGAGGCATGAATCTTAATTGAAGAGAAGGATAGGCCTTTGTGGAGCAGTTCTGTTAAGTAATTTAGGATTTGAGGTAAGTTGGGCATGGTTGTGTCCATTCCCTGAGACTGGCTCCAAGAACAGCATCTTTCCCACTTTTCTGAATAGGATTTCCTAGTACTAGGCCTCCTTGCCTCAAGGATGACATCCAGCACCTGTTTACTGAGGGTTGCTGGTGAAGTGTTCAGGGGATGGGCCAGGCTGCTAGGTTCAGGGTTTGCAGCTGAGTATGCAAAATCTGGCCCTCCTGCTGGGACAACAGGGAAGGGATCTGAGGCAGGTGCCATGGTGGCACTACTGTCAGACTGCGCAAAAGTGGGTACCAGTGCTATCGTGGCCAGTCTGGTGCAATCAGAATTGTCCTAGGCTTGTCCTGTTTGATTTTTAGTATAACCTTCGACAGGAAGGGCAGAGGGGGAAAGGCATAGATTGAGAGGTTTTCCCATGTAAAGGACAGGGCCATCCACTTTCCATGCTTGGCTGTGGGGAGTTATCGTGCAATATTTGCTTAACTGATAGTTCTGCGGGGAAGCAAAGAGGTCCACCTCTGGTGGCCCCCACCTGTGGATCAGAAGCTTGAATGACTTGGGTTCCAGTTTCCACTCATGTGGGTCCATTAGATTTCTGCTTAAGTCGTCTTCCAGTGAATTTAGTTTGCCTGGAAGGAAGTGAGCTTGCAGGTACACTTGCTTGCTCAAGGCTGTGTTCCACAGAGCCATGGCTAACCTGCAGACTAGGTAGGAATGGGTTCCCCCCTGTTTGTTTATGTACCACATAAAGTACAGTTGTTTACCTACCATAAATGTAGATGTTCGAGTGTATTCACTGTTGCAGTCATTACACCTGGGCTATCCGCCGGCAGGCTACCCGCAGTCGGCCCGAGTTCCAAAGTCTTGGTCCGGCGTCGGTTGCTGTCGCCTCTTTCCTGACTTCAGTGCACCAGGGGTATAAAAGATGCAACCGACACCATTTTCTTCAGTTTTTCTTGCTCCAGATGTCAGGTGCCCCCAGATAGGAAGGCTGGAAAAATAAAATTATGCCAAAAAGCATGCATGTACTAATATAAACATTTCCTTCATCTACAAGCAAATACACCACATAGGTTGTATAGAGTTGAGCAGTACAGAGAAGTCCCAGCAATGTAAAGGGGGATGGTGGGTGGGTAACCTGGACTGCAACAGTGAATACACTCGAACATCTACATTTATGGTAGGTACACAACTGTACTATGTTCATCGTGTTCCACTGTTGCAGTCATTACACTTGGGCTGAATCCCAAAGCTGAGGTTGGGCGGCTGGGTCTAGATTGGATTTGGAGAGGCTACCAGGCCCTACAGGACTGCAGTGGCAAAGCCTGCTCTGGATTTAGAGTAGAGAGGCAAGTGGTAGTGTTTGGTGAAAGTGTGCACTGAGCTCCAGGTTGCAGCTTCTAAAATGTCTCTGGTTGGTACTCCTCTGAGAAAGGCTGCTGAAGTGGCTATTGCTCTGGTAGAATGTGGCCTAATGACCTTAGGCACTGATTTGCCAAGTTGCGCATAACAGAAGCGGATGCAGTGTCCTATCCATTTTGAAATTGTCTGCTTTGTGATTGGTTTTCCTTGTGATCCTGCAGCATAGGCTACAAACAGTTGCTCGGTTTTTCTGAAAGCTTTTGTTTTGTCCAAGTAGAATCAAGATGTCTGTGTATATCCAAAGCGTGCAGAAGTCTCTCCCCTTTATTCTGGGGATTTGGGTAGAAAGTTGGCAAATGAATGGTTTGGTTCAGGGGCACACTGGAAACTAGTTTTGGCATGAATGTTGGGTTTGTCCTGAGAGAAACCCTGTCCTGGTGAAAAATGCTGAAAGGTTCCACAGCCATTAACTCTGATACTCTTCTTGCCGAAGTTATTGCTAGGAGCAGAGCAGTTTTCCATGATAAGAATTTTATATCAGCTGTGCTGGCTGGTTCAAAAGGAGGCAGTGTGAATTTTTCTAAAACAAAATTGAGATCCCAAGTTGGTACTGGTGCTCTCCTTGGGGGTCTTATGTTTTTTGCCCCTCTGAGGTACTGTCTTAGTAGAGGATGTGAAAAAATAGGAGGTTCCGTATTGTAATGAGCTGAAATGGCAGAGGCATGGATTTTAATTGATGAGAAAGATAGGCCTTTGTCCAACATCTCAGTTAGGTACTGTAAAATCTGAGGTGTATTTGGAACAAGTAGGTCAAGCCCTTGTGCCTGGTTCCAAACACAGAATCCCTTCCATTTTTCTGCATAAGATTTCCTAGTGCTGGGTCTCCTGGCTTCTAAAATGACATCCATAACAGCTTTAGAGAGAGGTGCAGTCTGAGTGGCTACATTATCTGCCATGCTGCCAGATTTAAGGTTCTGAGTTGACTGTGCAGAATCCGATTGTTTTGTTGAGTCAGAAAATGAGGAATTTGAGGTAAAGGCCAAGCTGGGCCCTGAGACGAGCTCTTTAGGATTGGGTACCAGTGCTGGCGTGGCCAGTCTGGGGCAATCAGGATCATTTTTGGCCTTTCTTGTCTGACTTTTAGGAGCACCTTGGTAAGAAGAGGCATTGGAGGGAAGGCATAGACTGTCAGAGCTTTCCAGCTGATTGATAGAGCATCCGATTTCCATGCTTGAGAGTGATAAGTTCTTGTGCAGAATTTCTGTAGTTGGCAATTGTGAGGGTAGGCAAAAAGATCTATGTCTGGGCGTCCCCATTTCCTTGTTATCATGCTGAACACCTGTAGATTTAGTTTCCATTCGTGAGGATCCATGAGATTTCTGCTTAGCTCGTCTGCCAGTGTATTTTTTGTTCCTGGCAGGAATTGTGCCTGCAGATGTACCTGATAGGTTAGTGCTGTGTTCCACAAGGTCATGGCTTTCCTGCATGGGGGGTAGGAATGTGTGCCCCCTTGCTTGTTTATGTACCACATAACTGTGGTATTGTCCATCTTTATTAGTAGTTTTCCTGGATGTAGTAGGTCCTTGAAAGCTGTCAGGGCATTCAGTACAGCTAGCATCTCTTTCTGATTGATGTTAAGATGCATTTGCTCCTTGGGCAACCTGCCCTGAATACATTTTCCTGCTATATGTGCCCCCCAGGCATAATCTGATGCATCCGTTGTTATTGTCTGCCTGGCTGTGGGCAAGGTGAAAGGCTGTCCCTTGTTGTGGTGACAGGCCTGGGACCACCATCGAAACTCCTGTTGGAGGCAAGGAATTAAAGTTATGATTGTCTCCAGGCTGTGACAATGTTGAGTCCAAACACTTTTTAGATACCATTGTAGTTTCCTCATATGCAGTCTTGCATATGGAATTAGTAGAATGCAGGATGCCATGAAGCCCAGGGCCTGAAGAATTTTTCTTGCAGGGAGCTGGGTCTTTGTTGCCATCAGTTGAAAGTATTGAGTTAGTTGCCTTTGTTTGTCTGGCGTGAGATAAGCCATCTGGGCAGTTGTATTTAAGCTTGTACCCATGAATATTACCTCTTGAGAGGGCACTAGTTTTGATTTCTTTTCGTTTACTGTGTACCCTAGGCAAATTAGTAATCTTTTTACAAACACCAGATGCTTTAGTAGAATGTCCTTGCTCTCTGCTTGAATAAGGCAGTCGTCCAAGTAGGTATATGTTTGAATTCCTTTTTGTCTGCAAAATGCAATTACTGGTGCCAGGCATTTTGTGAAGACCCTGGGCACAGTAGATAAGCCAAAGGGCAGTGCAGAGAATTGGTAATGCATTGAGCCTGCTATGAATCTGAGGTATCTTCTGCAAGTTTGTCTGATTGGGACATGCAGGTATGCCTCCTTGAGGTCCAAAGTAACTAGCCAAGCCTTCTTGCCCAGCATGGGTAGAAGCTGCTGCAGTGTTAACATTTTGAATTTTGGAACATCCAGGAAAGTATTTAGGATTGACAGGTCCAGTATTGGTCTCCAGGCTTTGTCCTTTCTGGGTACTAAGAAAAGTCTTGAGTAAAATCCTTGCCCCTGTTCTTGCTGTGGTACTCTTTGAATAGCTCCCATGTCCATGAGAGCAGCAATTTGTTTTTGTGCCTTTGCCCATTGGTTTTGTGGCAGGTCCGGCATACCTCTTGATTTTGGAAGCGTGTGAAAGTGGAACCTGTAACCCTGAGAAACAATATTCAGTACCCATTTGTCCTGGGTGATTATGTGCCAATTTTTTGAGAAAAGTGCTAGCTTTCCCCCTAGGGGTTCTGCCAAAAGGTAAGTACTTGGCATCTGTAGAGGGAAGTCATTGGGACTGTTTCCTATAAGGTTGTGATTTGTCTTCCCCTCCTTTGGGGGCTGAAGCACCCCATTGTTTAGGTCTGTAGGAGCCTTGGGGCTGAGATCTGCCTCTTGGGCGTCTGTATCTGCCTCTTTGTGGCCTGTCTGACACCGGAAAGGACCAATTTTTTGAAGGCCAGTTTCTGCTAAACCTAGGTGGCTGAACCTGTAAGAAATCCTTTACTGTCTGCATTGATTTTGCTTTATCCTCCATTTTCTTTAACACCTCTTCTGCCTTAACACCAAACAAAGTATCATGCTGTAGTGGAGCATCCAATAATTTTACTTTAACATGGTCAGGTAAACTTTGTTCTTTCAACCAAGCATGCCTTCGAATAACAGAGCCTGTAACTGCGGCTCTACAAGAAGCCTCTAATGAATCAAAACCACATTGTAAAGTATGCTTTCCCACTTGTTCAGCTGCATGCAATAAATCCTGCATTTCCTTACTGTTAGGACTTTCTGAGATTGAAACCATTTTCTGCTTTAACAGTGACATGAGATACTGTTGATATTTAAGTATGTGAAACTGGCAATTTAAAGCCCTTACAGCTAAAGTAGCAGAAGTGTAAACTTTTTTCCCCCATCTGTCCGGAGCTCTGGAATCACTATCCGAGGGGACAGGATTTTTAGCAGTGGAAGCCTTAACCCCTTTAGGACCCTGAGAAATTGTTTCTGGATCTGCAGCAGGGTTTTTGTAAAGAAATTTATGAGAGTCAGGGACCCTGTAATACCTGTCTGGATTGACTGGTGCAGGGGGTAAAGAATCAGGAGTTAGACTGGATTCAGAGAAAACATCATCAACAATATCACGCACAGGGGGAACAGCCAGGGGCCTGTGCTGGGGCAATAAAAGAAAGTCTCTGAGCCTTTTCTTGGATTCTGAATAATCCTGGCTCTCCCAATGGAAATGCTCCCTCATGGTGTGCAGGGTTTCCCTAAAGGAATAATCCTCAGGCGGAGAGACTGAAGGTATAGACTCTTCTGCATCAGAGTCCTCATAGGGAGGGAGAGAGTATCCCTGATCAGAAGACGAATCAGAGGAAATAGAAACCTGGTCAGAGGAATCATAGTCAGTGCCTTGCCTAGGCCTTTTGTCAGGAGGGGGATGGGAACCCCTGATTAAGGTAATTAGGTTTTCGGCCATTTTAAGCATCTGTTTCTTTGGCATGGATGACTGTTCAGTAGAATGCTGTACTTGTTTCCTTGTCTTTAATGGCGTTTTTAACTTTGCCTTGGCTGCTGTAGTGGGCTTAATTGTAAGCTGTGAAGGTCTGAAAACACCCTCAGAAGCCGATGCCTGCTCAGCAGCTCCGGACCCATCTGAGGGAACAGTTTCCGTAGGCCCAATACCTTGAGTTTCCACAGGCCTCGGTGTCTCCACGTGGCTGTCGGATACGGCCTGTGGCTCTGAGGTAGCGGGTGTCAGGGGCTACGAAAGCGCCTCACTGAGAACCGGTGACTGGCCTAGAAGAGGCTTTGTCGTCGGTTTTGGACCTCGGATGCCTGTCCTTTTCTTTGCCTTTGTGTTTTTTTATAAATTCCGGTCGTCGGTTGTTCCGACGGCATTATGTAATTAAACCTTCGGCCAAAATAATGTAAAGCAAAATGAAACCGACGTTTAATAGTGCGTTTGTTGAATCTAGCACAAAACCAACAAGTAGTAACGTCGTGGTCAGGGCCTAGGCAAGGAATACAGTAAGAGTGAAAGTCCTTATGAGGTATTTGCTTCCCACAAGAAATACAATTATTAACTTTTACTGACATCAGTCTGGAGCAAGAAAAAGTTTCCCCAACAGGGTACTTAGCTTTATTGAAAACTTCGGTTCTGAAACTCAATTTCGAAAATCTCAGGAGTCGGCCGACAGGCACTTGCGAACTGCTTTTGCTTCGGGCACCGCGCGGCAAGAAAGAATGAAGAAAATGGTGTCGGTTGCATCTTTTATACCTCTGGTGCACTGACGTCAGGGAAGAGGCGACAGCAACCAAGACTTTGGAACTCGGGCCGCCGGCGGATAGCCCAAGTGTAATGACTGCAACAGTGAAACACGATGAACATCTGTGGTGTTGTCTGTCTTTATCAATAGTTGCCCTGGAAGAATAAGGTATTTGAAAGCTGTCAGTGCATTCTGTACAGCTAACATTTCTTTCTGATTGATATGCAGGTGCATTTGTTTTGGACTCCATTTGCCTTGAATGCATTTTCCTGCCATATGAGCCCCCCATGCATAGACTGATGCGTCTGTTGTTAGGGTTCAGGCGGCGGGGGGCGTTGAGTGAAAGGGAGTCCCTTGTTGTGGTACTGGTCCTCTGCCCACCAAATGAACTCTGTGCTTAGGTAAGGATTGATAGGAATTATTGTTTCCAGGTCCTGAGAATGTTGACACCAGAGACTTTTTAAGTACCACTGAAGTTTCCTTATATGCAGTCTTGCATATGGAATTAGTAGAATGCAAGAGGCCATGAACCCTAGGGCTTGCAGTATTTTTCTTGCAGATAGCTGGATTTGGGTGGCAAGTAGATTGAAGCAGTTTGTCAAATAAATCTGTTTTTCTGGAGTGAGGAATGACATCTGGGAAGTTGTGTTCAAACTTGCTCCCAGGAATACAATCTTTTGGCTGGGTACCAGATGTGATTTATTTCCGTTGATGGTATACCCCAGTGAAGTTAGAAGTCTCTTTACAAATGTCAGGTGCTGAAGTAGCAATTCCTGACTGTCTGCCTGAATCAGACAATCATCCGAGTATGGGTAAATTTGAATTTTTCTCTGCCTGCAATATGCAATGGCTGGAGCTAGGCATTTTGTGAACACCCTGGGTGCAGTAGATAAGCCAAAAGGGAAGTGCAGAGAACTGGTAGTGCATAAAGCCTGCTCTGAAATGTAGATATTTCCTGCAAGATTCTCTTATGGGGATGTGCAGATATGCTTCTTTTAAGTCTAGGGTGGCTAGCCAGGAGTCCTTGGCTAGCAAAGGAAGCAGCTGTTGGAGTGGAACGACCACGAAGGTGTTGAGAATAGACAGACCCAGGATAGGGTGCCAATAGTTTTCTTTTCTGGGTACCAGAAACAGTCTGGAGTAAAACCTATGTCCCCTTTGCTCTGCTGGGACAGGCTGAATAGCCTTGATACTGAGAAGAGAAAGTACTTGCATTTGGGCCTCTGCCCACTGGTTTGGGGGGAGGTCTGGCCATCCACTTGGGGTTGGCAGTCAGTGGAAGTAGAATCCGTATCCCTAGGATACAATGTTCAAGACCCATCTGTCCTGGGTAATGTACTTCCAGTTTTTTGCGTGCAGGGCTAGTTTTCCTCCTAAGGGTGCAAATACTTGGGCAAGGCTTGGAAGGATGAAGGGACAAGCCATTGTGAACTTTTTCCATAGGATGGTGGCTTACTACTCCCTGTTTTTGAGGTGGGAGCACTCCACTGTTTAGATCTGTGCATACCCAGAGACTGTAGTCTTGGTGGTCTGCTGCCCCTGGGTTTGGACTGAGAAGGTCTGGGAGGGGCTGGGAAAGACCAGTTTTTAGAAGGCCAATACCTACTGAATCTAGGTGGCTGTACCTGTAGGAAATCTTTAACAGTAGCTTTTTCCTCCATCTTTTTGAGGACTTCTTCTGCTTTAGTGCCAAACCGACGTTCTTGGTGTAATGGAGCATCTAGTAATTTTGCTTTGAAATGGTCTGGCAAGATTTGCTCCTTAAGCCAAGCATGCCTTCTCAGTACAGACCCAGTGACAGGAGTCCTGCAAGATGCTTCTAAGGCATCAAAACCACATTGCAAAGTATGTTTTCCAACTAGGTTAGCAGAATGCATTAACTCTTGTAAATCTTTATGTTCTGCACAATCAGGAATCAACATCATTTTTGTTTAATTAGTTCCATAATATGTTGCTGATACTTTAACATGTGAAACTGGCAATTTAAAACCCTGATTCCAAGAGTAGCAGAGGTATATACCTTCTTACCCCATCTGTCCAAAGCCCTAGAATCCCTATCCGAAGGGGTAGGGTTTTGGCTGTAGTAGCCTTAATGCCTTTAGGTCCCTGGGAAATGGCCTCTGGATCCGCAGTAGGATTCTTAAATAGGAATTTGTGAGAGTCAGGTACTCTGTAGTTACCTGTCAGGTTTCCTGGGAGCTGGTGGCAAAGTATCAGGGGTAAGACTGGATTCCATGAAGACATCATCTACAATTTCCAGAATAGGAGGGATAGCTAGAGGCCTGTGTTGAGGCAAGTTTAAAAATTCCATGAGTCTCTTTTTGGACTGTGGGTAGTCCTGGCACTCCCAGCGGAAATATTCTCTGAAGGTATGCAGGGTTTCTCCTAAACAAAAATCCTCTGGTGGGGAAGCAGAGGGAATGGAATCCTCTGCATCAGAATTCTCACAGGTAGATAAAGGTATGTCTTGGTAATCAGAAGGGTCAGAGTCATCGGACTCATGATCTGAAGAATCAGAAGGAAAATCAGTTCTTGGTCTTTTAGAGGGGGAAGGCTGGCTTCCCCTAATTAAGGTAATAAGGTCTTCAGCCATTCTAAGCATTTGTTTATGTGGCATGGGGCTCTGAGAATGCGTTTTGGTCGTTGGTTTCCTAGGCGTTGTGTGAACTCTGGGCCTGAGACATTTGGTATTTTTGGTTTGAAATGATGTAGTCGGTTTAATATGAACATCGGAAGGCCTGAATACACCCTCAGAAGCTGGTGCCTGCACAGCAGCTCCAGACCCATCTAAGGTAGAGAGACATCTGCAGGTTCCATAGTCGAAGAAGCATCTTGCAGCATACCGGACTCCAAATGGGTCTCAGTAGAGGTCTGCGAATCTGTAGAAGCGGGTATCGGGGCTGCAAAAGCACCTCACTGAGTACCGGCAGACTGGTGACTAGCTTAACGGAAGAGTCGTCTGCCATTTTGGACTTATGCGGCCTGTCTCTGTCTTCATCCTTACATTTTTTTTTTTTTTTTTTTTAAGAAGATCGGTAGTCAGATGGTTTATTGACGCCAATTCGGAATACGGAGAACGAGAGCAAAAGAATTTAGCGACAAAAATAGCCCGACAACGAATAGTTCAGGCACTGAACAGGGCCCAAAACCGACAGTGAGGAACGTCGTGGTCTGGGCCTAAACAGGTGACACAGTAAGAATGAAAATCTCTGTGAGGTATTTGCTTTCCACAGGCAAAACAATTATTAATTTTTTCTGACATTGGTTAGAGCAAGAAAAAAGGATCCCCAACGGGGTGCTTTTCTTTTAGAAGACTTCAGGTCTGAAATATGAAAAAACGAAAATTTCAGGAGCTGACCAGCACTTGCGAACTGCTTCTGCTTCGGGCTCCGCTCGGCAAGAAAAGCTGATGTAATGGCATCAGCTGCACGTTTTATACCCCTGACAACCTGACGTCAAGGAAGAAGTGGCAGCATCCAACGCAGAAATCCCAAGACTCTGGTATTCGGGCCGACTGAGGGCTACCTGCATGCAGATTACCCCAAGTGTGATGACTGCAACAGTGAAACACGAAGAACATCTGTAACCACATAACACTTTTCAGCACTTAATTCATTAGAGTTTGATAGCGCTTACAACTGCACAGGAAAGAACAGCCCTAAGCAGAGATAACAGAGCTCCAGCAGCACTGCTCTGCAAGCTGCTACTCAGCTAGCAGCAGCATTGGGAAGAATTACATCACTACAGTAAGCAATCAACTAGCCATTTCCAAAGTCAAACAGGAAGGAATAGATCAGGGGTATCAAACAACCAGAGCGTACAAAAAAGGAGGTTCAGGAAAGCTGCATGCCCAAGTGAAGCAGGCAAACATCAGTTAACCCTTTCCAGAAGCAGCTAAAAGGATCTGCAATCACTTAAAAGTCCTGTTCAATGAGCTTAACAGTGTTTCCAGGACCACATGATAATACAGCCTCAAACTACACCAAGAGAACTCAGCAGCACCACCAGTGAGTTATTAACAACAACAGAAAAACAGAAGCAGGAAGGAGTAAGGGGAAGCAATGGAGCATTACCCCAGTACAAGCCCAAGCACTTCAAAATACCCCTAGTGTGCAGCTAGGTTAATCAACACCAGCTGATATGGACTAAGTGCAGATGGTTTAAAAACAGGCACACCAGTAAAAAGAACAGGGTGGTAACAGCAGTAACATCCAATGAAGGGTGGTAAACGCTGAAGGAAGAAAGAAAGCAAGAGGTGGCCCACATGTTCTTGATATAGGTTAACAATCTAGCCAAGGGATCTCTGAAGATGGAAGGACATAGGACCTACAGAAGAGAGACCAACCTTCTTCCTCAAATCCCTGCACCCATTTGCCACATTCCTGCCTTTCCTCTACCCACCCAACTCCATGTTCTTTGTAGTAAAACAGTTCAACTGGCAGGTAAGTCACTTGTTCAGGAACAGGACATAAGAACGTGGGTACATAGTCAGCAGGAGCGACACAACTGCTCTGAAAAAGTACAGTAGTGTTAGTAAACCTACTGTAACAGTAGATATTGGAATGTTCACTGCTACAGTAACCTTAGCTATATGGGTTATATCCTGCCAAGGATATAACAGCCGGCCAACTTTCAAAGATTCAAGGCACGTTCCAAGCTCCTAAACTGTCAGGCAACTTGAACTGACCTGACTAAAAGAAGAGTTTGGGTGCTAAAGCCCTTCATAGCTTTCCTGCCAATAGAGAAAGGGAAGCTGAGCTCTGAAAGGACAATACAAGGAAAAACAAAAAATGACCACACCCTGGTATAAAACACACCGAAAAACAAGAGGGATGGAGGGAAGAGCTGCTACTGTAGGAAAAGAATCTAAGTTAACCTATCCCTGAATAGTTTTGTTGTGGTGAGTATAACAAAGCCTTAGACAACCATTTGGAACCAGTCTGTTTTGACACAGGTTGTCCCTTATTCTTACCTTCACAAGACAAAGCAACTGATACAAAGATCTAAAAGATTTAGTTCTGTCAAGATAGTACCACAGTTGTCTGTGGATATCCATGTATGGAGTATCCTTTCCCCTTCATTTAGGGTTCATGACAAAAATGCATGGAGATGGATGGCTTCGCTGAAAGTAAGGATACCATTTTAGGCATAAAAGAAGGACTAGTTCTCAAAGAAACCCTTTCCCTGTGAAAAATCAATTAGGGTTGACTCACCATAATAGCTTGCAACTCAGATACCCTTCTTGCAGACGTCGGAACAATCAGTAAAACCATTTTCAATGTTAATAACCTCAAGCCAGCCAGGTTAGCAGGTTCAAATGGTGCAAATATTAGCTTCTCTAACACAAAATTAAGATCCCAAGGAGGGGGCACCAGTTTTCTTGGAGGTCTCTTAAGCAAAACCCCTTTCAAAAACATTTTGAAATGAGACTACCTTGAAAGATATGGATCCATGGAAAAACATGCTGAAATGGCTGATAAATGCACCTTAGTATGAAATGCCACAGGATAGTAACATGTAAATATTGTAAAACTAGATAACAACTAGCCTTGAACGGGGGCTGGTTATGTTGTTTGCTCCAACTAGAAAACCTTTCCATTTGCTGATATAAATATTCTTACATCCATTAGTTCTTGCTGCACATCCTCAATAAGCAAGTGCCCAAAAGGAATTAAGACCCTGTCATCCAGAAAGTCAAATGAAGTTGACTGATGTCGAGATGAGAAGATCCAGTCTGTGAGGAAGCTTGTGATAATTCCCCTCACCATTTTCAAAAGAACCGCAGCTGCTTAGGCCAGAAAAAAAGTCACCAAAATGAGCTTGAAGGATTCCTTCTGTATCTTCAGAAGTACCCTGGAAATTAGTGGAAAGGGAGGAAAAGCACACAGGAACATACCTGTCCAAGGAAAAGAAAAGGCGTCTGTCTTCCAGGCCTTCTTGCATGGAGTCCTAAAGCAAAATGTTGCCAGCTAAGTGTTCAGAAAAGAAATCAACAGACCTATCTGAAGAACTTCCCACAAATGAATCAATCCTTGGAAGACCCCCTGAACCCCTGATCAAGTTTCCATTCATGAGGGTCTGTCCTTGTCCTGCTCAGCCTGTCTGTCACACAATTTTACTCTGACAAAATGCAGGATGCTTGTAGATTGAGATTGTGCTGTGAAGCTATATATAGGTTCATAGATAACTACTAAGCTAACTGCCCTTACGGACCATTTTAAGCCTAGCCAATTTCCTTCACAGGTTAGGATTAAATCCTGTATACTGTCTCTGTAAGGTAGATACATTGAAAATTAAGTCAACCCCCAACCGCTGGTAAATACTAGGCAATCAGTGTAAAGACTAATACAAGTTTAGCCCAACATAATCTGACAGCCTCAACTCCAATGTAAAAAGAATGTAAATATGCTAAAACTGAATCCAAAGACAAGACCCAGGGGCTGCTCGCTACATGGTACAGAAATACGTTAAGAACCTATGCCAGTTCCTAGCACCTCCATCATACAACTTACGTTCATTACTCTATTTTTTCTGTATATAGTGATTTGTGATAAATCACCTTAAGAAAGGCAAAACTGAAGCTGAAGTTAATGAAGAATTCCAAGACACACATAGCAAAGCAACACAATTCACTCTGAACAAGAAACATCCCTCAAAAAAAAAAAATCTGAAAAATAGCCTAGGACCCATGAAGTTGTATACGAAATCCCCGTGCTAGATCCTGGCACCAATAAGAAAATCTCTCTCTGAACAAAGGACGCTTAGTAAAAGACTTCCAGCAGGATACTTGTAGGACATATATCACGAAAACAAGGGGCATTCTGAGGAAGTTTCAACCCTTCCTGTGGAGACAGGGAAGGAGGACTTCAGTCAGTGAGAAGAATGTAAAATTCCAGACAACAGTGCATTAAACTACTTTTTTTTTCAGTTCCACGGGATCTCTCCAATGCCTCCCTCTTCCTAGGGCAAAATTCTTCCAGCCCATTAGTTCTCAGATGGAGACACAAGTCTGATACTAAGGAGCAGGCCCAGTACATGGATCCGGCAGACCTGTTCTTTCCCAACAATCTTGGCAGCTTGCACTCTCCACACTTGCTTTCTCTTGGGAGATGCATGTGTTTGACTTTGCATGCACAATCTCCAGGTTAAAAGACAACCTCAGGCTAAAAGCCTCACTACTATGCAGCGTGGACATGGTAGGCTCCTTGCTGTTGGTGACACCTGGGCTCATACAGCAGTCGCTAATGCAGTGTGCCAAGGTGGTGAGGTGGCATCAGCTGTTCAATCTAACCATCGCCTATCTGTGCAGATAGTCAAACACTGGCCATCCCAGGTACAGTCAGAGCTTTAGCACTCTTACCCATGGGGACAATAAACCAGTCCTTTAGTATAAGGCAGTAAATCTTGTGGAAAAAAATGCCCACAACCCTAATGTACTGTCTGTAATGTCAGTAACACAAAACACAACAGAAACTAGACAAGCCTTGCATTGGTGCTCAATACATATTACTTACACTCATCTAATCCCAACTGATAAGCAAGGTTCTGTAGTCCTCGAACCTTCTCCATCAAGTTAGCTGTAGTGAGACTTCCAAGCTCTGAAAAACATAAGCAACATAAAATGATAGCTGAAGAAATCACTTTACTTAAATACATGTAATCTGATCCTGTTCAGCAATTCTATTTGTTAATGATCAATAATTTCAACTTAGTGTTGTAAT
Organism: Protopterus annectens; assembly: GCF_019279795.1. Lineage (NCBI taxonomy): Eukaryota > Metazoa > Chordata > Ceratodontiformes > Protopteridae > Protopterus > Protopterus annectens. The sequence goes on along the minus strand of NC_056737.1, from coordinate 1,110,866,415 downwards.
GAAACAATACATATTTAAACAAAGTTTTATTGTGATCATGAGCCTTAATTTTGTCTTACAAAATATGTCACTCTAAGTGCAATCAGGATACCAAATCCCTTGTCATCTTTACCAATAATGTTTACTATTTTCTTTACATACAAAGCAAATGGAGTGGTGATGAAGACAGGGATAGGAGGTACCTAACTACAATGCACACACTCTCTGCTCAGAACCAGATTTGATGTGTAGGAAACAGACCAACAGCACCACCTAAACCGTCTAACATAAAAGGCTGCAGAACACTAAGTACTAAGGTTTAAGCTGTCACCACAGAATGGCATGACATGGGCAGCCGGCTTACACTTTCCATATTAATATCTCAATATATGTTTTATGGGAAGTACAGCCAGACAAGTATATGTATACATTGTGTCAGTGATTGGGGGATGGGACTATGAATAAATAAGCATGCAAAAGGGGTGAAGGAGCAAGTCCCCACACATTGCTTTTTAATTTTACTTTTTCTTTTCATAGCCCACCTTAAGCAAATGACTATCTAAAAGCTAGTGGCTGCTGTTTTCATAATTGTCTTTAAAGCATCTGGCACGTATGAAGAAAAGCAACCATGCTATAACATCTACCCTCTCAAAGGGCATAAAACAGGATACAGCATACCAAAACATGTCAAACTCAGTTTTACATGAAAACTCCCACTCTTCTTCTCTGAGGACGTTAAGGACTCCACTTTGAGCAAAATATAAACATATTGCATGATTTCTGCATCATCTGGAGATAAAGGAGAACCACACCCAGAGACTCAAAAAACATGTTTATTTCATCATGGTTTGGTGTTTCCTACATTTTAACACCACTCTGGGACTATTTACAGGTTTTTAAATATTTGCATATGTAATTTCTGAGTCTGGCCACATGGGGTCTGGCATCTTGAAGTAATTCTGATTGTTTAGCCTGCCACTGGGTATCCCACAATGCAGTGCTCTTCTGTAAAAAGTTATATCACGCAGGCCTCTTTTTTCCTAAAGCTCCTGTCACTGCATTGATTTTACATGCATACATTGCTGTCTTTCATTCAATTAGTTTTAAGTAACATTTCATGACATTCAGTGACTACTTAAAACACAAACAGTGCAAATGCCACAGAACAGACTTTCAAAGTGC
>NC_056737.1:1110760254-1110860254 GCF_019279795.1 Protopterus annectens | reverse complement strand
CATGTATTTTCTGAAGTTCTCTGCAACAAGACACTGTTGACATGATAGCTAAAAATGACTAGACTCCCAGTCCCTGTGTAATACTTAACTTGACCACCTGACTATTTACATGTAAGATTAGTACATTCCATTTCATAGAGAGTCAGTGGGTGCTGCTTCGGTTATTCTAGCCAAGCTTGGTATACCTCCAGAAATTCTCAACTTGGAATGAAAATGCACAGTTTATATGCACCATCTTGTTTTCCTTGTACAGACTCAGGTTCATAAGCTATTTCACGGTCACTGAGTCGCACGACCATTCACACCTTAGCAGTACACTACCCCGCTCCTTACCCCAGGACAATTACATCAGTCAATCCTGGAGTTAATTTAGGGATGTTCAAATAGTCACTGAGTTTATATCTAAAAGAAGAAAGTGAGTTGAACTGCTTAACATGCAGGGGAAGTTTATTTCAGAGGTCTGGGAGGTGTTGGGTCATAATCCATCCCTCTACAGTGATTTATCTGTTGTTGAATATTTAGGCCCCTGATTCAAGTACTGGTAGAGAAACAGGAGGTTCAGGACAATGGAGTCTCTAATGGCCTGGTAAGTAAGACGAGAGTTCTCCCCTCAAGACACTGAATAAATGGACAAAGCTTCCAGGCGCTCTCAATAACTCAGGGATTTTAAGCTGATGAGCTTCTTGATTAGCATCCTTTCTAATTGTCGAATGTTTTAGTGAGATAGATACACCAAAGAGGGTATTACACTCACTAACTGACCTGATTGATGCTGAGTATATGGGAGTGATTACCACTTTAGACCTTGATGATATCTTTGGCAAATAAATGTACTAAATAAAAGGGTTTCCAGACAACTGTTACCACATGATGGTCAAAACAAAGTAAACTATCAACCAAATCTGCTGCCCTGGATTACATTTTTGTTTTCTAATGATGTGTTGTCTATATAGTATGGCGAGGGGAGTGACTAGCTACCAAAAGTGATACTACTACCCTTTTTAGCATCTAGTCTGAGACCATTTTTATTGCAGCATGACTTTACTAAGGAGAGGGCATTCTAGATGGTTTGGGTGTCAACAACAACCCCCAGTTTGCAGTTGTCTTGAAACTTTGTTAGCCAGAGGCCTTGCTCTCCAACTGAAGATGTGATATGTACAAAAAGGAGAAGCCCCAGCACTTACACCTTCAGGGACACTGCTGGTCACTTTTTTCACACTTTCTGATGTGGGTTTTGCCTTTCTGACATTTGATGCCCACCTTACCATGTATGGTTTGATTTTTAACCACTTAGATTTTGCATGATACCAGTCTGGGGAATTGTGTTGAAGAGTCTTGGCCAGGTCAAGATATATCGCAAGCACTACAAAGCCACCATCTACATTTTTCATAACCCTTTTGAAGATGTTTACTAGATTAAATAGACAGGGTCTACCCTTCACAAAAGACATTTTGTTGGAGATCCAGTCTAACAAGATGCTTAACACTAGAGTTTATGATGTCAGCTATAATACATTTCATAACTTTGCATAAGAGGTTGATCAGGCTGATAGGTCTGAATTACCCAGGTAAGTGGTAAGGCCACACTTCAGAAGGCCATTCATCAGGGACAAAAACAGCAGCTACACTTAAGTGAAATAATTTGAGGAGTCTGGCTGCAAGGACATGTTTAACACTATTAATTAAACAACCACATATACTGCCAGGCCTTATGGAAGAAGTATTTTTGGTCTGATTAGCACTTTTAGTGAATTACTTTTTTAGAGATAATTAGAGGAGTAAGCAATTCACATATTTTGGGGTAAAACTGGTACTATTAAGAGCTGATAGATCATCAGTTTCACACATTTCTCTGGATTGTGCCAAATGCACATTATTAACATGTGACACGGGTGACGTTACTTCCTAACTACACTTGATATCCTTATTCTATTTCTGCGCACTGCTAAAGTTTTGTTTTTACTGACTATGGTAGCTGGTCACCCTGTCTACTTTGTTAACATACAGATGCTTCCTTCCTTAGTAAAGACTATTTTCGATAATGTGGCAGAAAATTATTTTACCTTGTGCTCAATGATGAAAAACAAACTTTTCCTGTGTGCCTGTTCCACTACTTACAGATCACTGCAATGTGTGAAGTGCCCCCTCCCCCAAAATGCACTCATGTTGGAGTTAGTTTGAGGAGGTGCAGCGGGGCACAGCCCTCTACAATGAATGTCGGGAGCTTGGTCCCCTACCGAAATCAATGCAGTGTACAATATTTACAGCATTCCAAATGAAGTCTGCTTTTGAGGAGACAACGCTTATCTTGTTAATTTCACTGAAATAAGGATCAGCCAATTTTGCTTTGACAAAACAACCTACAAGAACCAAAAATGCCTACTCTTATACACTGACCCGGTAGTATAGACTAAAAACTGCTGTACAAATATTGGTTAAGATTGTATTTGTCCACAAACCAGACAACTCTACTAGTACTCCACAAGACACAATCAATGTCCAACACAGAAAATGGCATCAATTCCTCTACCACAATTTCTATACAACTAGCTTTAAAATGTCTCTTATGAATAAGGAAGCATTTATGAGAGATTACAATGAACAATCACAATTTCTCAGAAGGCAGTATGCTGATACACAATGCAACTGGCAAGTGAAAAAGGACCGTTTTGCCTGTATGCAGTAAAATGCCTTTTCACGTGTTGGCCACACTGTATGACAGTATGTTGCATTTTCAGCTGCTGTGGTACCAAACATACAGCAGCTCTTTCACAAATAATAAAAGTGAAAAAAAAGGCAATTCTTCATAAACAAATATTAAGAACAGTTAATAAAATGTGCCGTTTTTAGAGTTAACAAACATCTACAATGTGAGTCAAAAAGCACATACACAGACTGCAGTATTAACAAATAATAACCTCTCCCTAACTACACAATCTGCCTAAAAGCAGTCACACTGGGAGAGCAGCAAAGACGCTTCTTATACGATCATAGGAGGTTACTAGGTTAATGGCCATGCAGCCTTTTTAAGCATGGCATTCCTGCCTCACTTTTCCAAATTATCAATGCCCAAAGGCTAGAATGCCTTTGGAATATGCCTGTGCCTTAGGCAAGCACAACATGCCTCTGTCCATAAAGGGCACAGGTGACAAGCCACTGGTTGCTGTTGTCTTTCGGCTTTTTCCGGTTAGGGGTTGCCACAGCGGAACTCCGGTCCGCTAATGATTGGCAGTAGATTTTCACGAACGCCGAGGTGCCAGCTCAACGTTCAACCTTCAGCGAAAGCATGCCCATTTACGCATGTCTTTTGAACGCGCACCCAACCGTGGGGAGGACATGCAGACTCCACACAGAAGGCACTCCCTGCACTCCACCAGAGAATCGAACGGGAGAACCTCTTGCTGGGAGGCAACACTACCGCTGCACCACCGTGGCACTGCAGGTGACAAGCCACTGGTGAATTTGTGATTTCCCATTCCATCAGTCCAAACTATACTTGAATAGGCTCAGGGAAGAGCTCTATTTCACATGAATGTGGAGTCTGTTCCAGAGAAGAGGTCATCTCTGAGAAGTATACCTTTTCCTCCCATATGATTTGTTTATGTCACAGGCAAGGTATAGATCCTTGGATCAGTAATTCCATTGCTACTAGTTTTGCAAATTTGTATCAGTTCCATCAAAGCTGGATTTGAGAATGCCTTGTACGTTAGGCACAGAATGTCCCTCAGTAGTCTGTAGGAGACAGAGTGCAGTGATAGGACATTTTTAGCAGTGCGCATAGGACATGTTTTTTACACCCTGTGTTCTTTTAGTGAGGAACCTCTGTGGCCGCTCCAGCTGTTGCAAACAGTTGGTCTGGTACATGCCGAAGAGTGCACTGCTCTTGATTATTGGTTTAATGACGGCTCAGTATAGTGGGACTATGATCTCCTTAGATCTGGATGCCATGCCCTTATAAGTTGTACCTCGCAGAAGGATTTTTCATCACCATAGACAGACAGTGATCAAAGTTCAAGTCACTGTCAACCTGAGTTCTTAAGTCCCTTGCACTGGATCTACTCTTAGGGGAGTGTTATCGATATTGTAATTTGCAGGGGTACTCGTCTTCCCAAAGGATATACTTATGCATTTTTTGCATTGATTTTTAGGACATGGTTCTGGCACCAGCTATTTATCTGTATCAGACCCACCTGGAGAATATCTTCATCTTTGGGGGATTAAAAGACTGCACCCAAATTGTAGTCATCAGCAAATTTGGTTGGCTAAAGACCCTCTACATTTACCTTGCCTTGACTTCAGAGAAATATATTCCAGACAGGACAGGTCCCAGTACCGAGCCCCGTGAGACACAACTACTAACAAGCTTCTTGGTTGAGGTGTATTTCACCACCATAACTTCATGGGTCCTATCCATGATGCATTTGGCTACCCATCGGGTGACACAGGGATTTATTTTTAATTTGAGTTTTTCTATAATACCAGAGTGAGGTATTGTGTCAAACATCTTTGCCAGGTTAAGGTAGGCGGTAAGCACCGTTTTGCCTTTGTCCATGGCTTTAGTGACTTTCTTAAAAAAGTCCACCTGGTTAAGTAAGCATGACCAGCCCTTGACGAAACTGAACTGAGATGGGTCCAGTGTTTGAAGATTTTCTATGTCTGTTTATTAGATCCAAGATAATTCTTTCCATGGCCTTGCACAGAAGAGTAGTCAAACTTATGGGTCTGCAGTTCCCTCAGTCTGTTACTGGTCCCCCTTTGTGTAAAGGAATGACTGCTGTAGTCCTCCATTCCCTAGAGATGAAGCCTGTCTGGATGCTGTAGTTGAACAGATTCTAGTGGGCTTGACAGGTCACGTTTCAAGCTATTTAGCAAGCATCCTCAGATATCATCAGGAACCATCAATGCAGTGATTTTAGCACCGGAAAGCTTAGTGAGGACCTGTTCTTTAGTGAGAGTTGGGGAAGAAATGGAAGAGGGTATTTCCTGGAGGGGGTAACTTGGGGGGGGGGTGAAATTGCAGCTAAAGTTATTAGCCAGCAAATTTAATACATCCTCCAGTTCAGTACAGGGAGTTCAATCTACTATTAGTTCAGCACACTGTTGGGTGTTCCCCTTAAGGTAAGGTAAATAACTATAAAATGCCTTATAGCTGTCCTTAGCCTGGGAGGATATTTTTGCCTGAAGCTGGATTTGGTGGACTTGATTAGTCCGTAGAGTTGCTTGTTTAGACAGGAGGAGAGTTTTTTGCCTGTTTGATATAATTCCTCCCATTTTTGGACAAGATTTACTTTGTGATATACAACCTATTTATATTGGGAGTCCACCAAGAGGGCTTGTTTTTGGAGATTGTCCTAAGTTTTACTTTGGCTTGGTACTGCTGTTTCTATGTAGTTATTGACATGCTTGTACAGGGTTTCTATAAGCACTGCTGTATATACATTACAGTGTTCTCAGAGTTGAGGTGGGCTAGGAATCTAGGTATGCCATCACTTAATAAAAGGTAGTTAGCCTTGGAAAAGGTTTTAAAGGTTCTGGTATTTGCTGGAAGTTTTGGCTTTATATTTATTTCAAGACTGACTGCTTTGTGATCCAATCTGACCAGTAAGGATATTACACGATGGGGCTGCAACATTCCCTCAAATTATTGGTACCTGATGCAGTACATTTGCACCCCTAGTAGTTGTGTAGACTAGCTGTTCCAGGGTGTCTGCAATGACAAAATCCAAGAGACTTTGAGCCCACGTCAGTGGCTACGCATGTATCCCAGATTATGGTGGGACAGTTGAAATCACCCATGAATACGGTGTACTGAATGGTGAGCGACTAACGTACATTCAAGAACATGGTATGGATATCTTTGAAGCAACAACAAAAAAAAAGGTTTGCACGGAAGCAACTGCACGGCTCAGGATAAGACTGAATCAAAAACAAAAAAGCCAGCATAACATGACCCAGTATAAAGTTGATAATATTATTTATTGCAAAAAAGACAGCAAAACTGCACAGACCGGTTTCGGCTGGTACTCTATACACAGCCTTCTTCAGTGTGAAATAAGCACAAACAGAGCTGTCATTAAATACACTGCACAAGAAGGTGATTAGTTAAAGCTACAATTTGTCATTTAATCCAGGTGGGAAAAGACCACCTAACTTAATAATCCATTTTTCCTCTTTTGAATTTAATAGAGAATGCCAACCAGTTTTGTTGGTTAATTTACCATGAATCTTATCAATAATAGTAAAAAGAAAAGATGCTGTTAGATGTTTGAGTTGATGCTTAAATAAAGCATTGTGTATTCTACCTTTTTTTAATGTTGCTGATATGCTCTGAGATTCTCAGTCTAATAGGCCTAGACGTCTGGCCAACATAGAAAGCCCCACAAGTACATGTAGCTAAATAGATAAGCCAATCAGAACTACAACTGGAAAAAAACTTAATATCATATACAGTGGGGGAATTCTTACTAGTAAATTCTTTGGTTTTGGATATTTTGTTACAATTAATGCAATATCCACATGGATAGCATCCCACAGGAATGGTACCAGTCAAAGTGGTTTGAATAGGTTCCAGACCTCTAGTATCATGTACGTGTTTGTAATGACTGAATGTACTCCCAAGATTCCTACCTTTCCTAAAAGAAAACCGACATTTATTGGGGATAATAGAAGACAGATCATTATCATATAGTAAAAGATTCCAATGTTGATGGATGCTTTGAATTAAATGGTCTGAATTCCTGCCATATGTAGTAGTGAACCTGATATAGAGTGGCCGGTGTGTCGTTAGATTTGTAAGTTAATAAATCATCCCTATTCATATGTTCAACTTTATTTATGGCATCAAAGACATAACCCATCTTATATCCTCTAGACCTGAAACGTCTAGTAAGATCATTACTTTGTTCCTTGTAAGATGTCTCATCAGAACAGATACGTTTCAGTCTAATAAATTGCCTTGCCAACGCCGTCAAACCTTTTGATAATGAGCCTTTTTTTGCAAAACATCTTAATAGGGTGGCTTCTGACTTAAATAGTTTAGAGACCCAACTAAAATTGAAGAAAATTCAGAAATTTAATCGAGATGTAGCGGACTATCAGGGCAACAACCCTTTCAGTTTAACTAAACATGTAAAATTCAACATACAACACAGTCGTCTCTCAAAAAGGAAAAGACCGAAATCAATCCTCAAAAATAATTATGCTTCTGACACTGGCTCTTCTACTGAAGAGTTATCCTCTGGCCTTGAGAATGATTTGCAGACTGCTTCTGGGTCACCCACCCCCAAGAGATCATTGACAGGGGCCCCTTTAGGAACAGGTACAAAAGAGGGGGGAGGAAACACAAAGGCCATCACAGACATACAAGGTCTACTCCAACTTGCAATGGCGAAATAGATTCTTCATGAACAATAATGTTTTAAATCTTTCTAGTTATACCTTATCACCCACTGAAGTTAACATTCTCAATAAAGGACTGACATTTGTTCCTGGTTTTTTTGTTACTGAGGATTCATTTGCACAAGATGTTATTTCATTCTGTAGATTGCTTAATTTAAGAATGTTTTTTGGCAATACTAATGATTTTGATGTTTCAGCTAAATTTACATATCATAAATCAAATTTTCATCCACCTATGCACCCTGTGGTTTCGCAATTTCAGAACAATGTTCTCAAAGATCTTCATTATGTTCGATCAGTTTCTGATTTTCGTCCTAACAATGTTACTATTCAAGAACAACAGGCTATCAGAAACATACAAAATAATCGAGATATTGTTGTTATTTCAGCTGATAAAGGGGGTGCTGTGGTGGTTTTGGATTGGCATTATTACAATAATGAAGCTTTAAGGCAATTATCTGATGAAAAATACTACGTTAAAATGGATATTAATCCCACATCCAGATTTCAAAAAGAAATTGAAGAATTTTTGTCTTATGCTAAAGATGCTTTCATTATTGATGCCAACCTTATGCACCAACTGCTAGTTCATGATTCATCAAATCAGTATATTTACTTCTTGCCAAAGATACACAAGGACCCTATACATCCCCCAGGGAGACCTACTGTTTCAGGTCGGGGTTACATCACTGAACCCCTTTCTCTTTTTTTGACTGACAAATTGAAACCTTTGTTATCTCACATTCGTTCACGTTTACAGGATACTACTAGTTTTCTACAGATCATTTCTGATACACAACTTGAGCCTGATTGGCGTATGTGTACTTTAGATGTAAGTGCTTTATACACAAACATTCCCCATTCTGGTGGTTTGGAAGCTCTTGCATATTGGTTAGAGAGTTCTGGTTTATATTCCTGTGAATTTAATGAATTCCTATTGGATATGGCTTCTTATGTTTTGAACAATAATGTTTTTTTCTACCAAGATGTCTGTTATTGGCAAACGAAAGGTACCGCTATGGGTTCTTCCTTTGCACCCATTTATGCGGACCTTTTCATGGCTTATGTTGAAAAAGATTTGATTTATAATTGTAACAATAATATTCACTTGGAGCATCTTGACATCTGGCGTTGATACCTTGATGATTGCTGGGCAGTATGGAAGGGCGAACTAGCTGGTCTGTTCGACTTCTTGGCATATCTCAATAATAACAAATGGGGTATCGAGTTTACTTTACATTATGATCATGATAATATCACTTTTCTCGATGTAGCCATTAATAGATTATCTGATAATACTCTAAGCACAAAAGTTTTTTAGGAAGCATCCAGAATATAATACCATATTACATGCTTCAAGTTTTCATCCACCACACATTTCCAAAAACATTCCCAAATCTCAATTTATTAGACTGAAACGTATCTGTTCTGATGAGACATCTTACAAGGAACAAAGTAATGATCTTACTAGACGTTTCAGGTCTAGAGGATATAAGATGGGTTATGTCTTTGATGCCATAAATAAAGTTGAACATATGAATAGGGATGATTTATTAACTTACAAATCTAACAACACACCGGCCACTCAATATATCAGGTTCACTACTGCATATGGCAGGAATTCAGACCATTTAATTCAAAGCATACATCGACACTGGAATCTTTTACTATTTGATAATGATCTGTCTTCTATTATCCCCAATACATGTCAGTTTTCTTTTAGGAAAGGTAGGAATCTTGGGAGTACATTCAGTCATTACAAACACGTACATGATACTAAAGGTCTGGAACCTATTCAAACCACTTTGACTGGTGCCATTCCTGTGGGATGCTATCCATGTGGACATTGCATTAATTGTAACAAAATATCCAAAACCAAAGAATTTACTAGTAAGAATTCCCCCACTGTATATGATATTAAGTTTTTTGCCAATTGTAGTTCTGATTGGCTTATCTATTTAGCTACTTGTACTTGTGGGGCTTTCTATGTTGGCCAGACGTCTAGGCCTATTAGACTGAGAATCTCAGAGCATATCAGCAACATTAAAAAAAGGTAGAATACACAATGCTTTATTTAAGCATCAACTCAAACATCTAACAGCATCTTTTCTTTTTACTATTATTGATAAGATTCATGGTAAATTAACCAACAAAACTGGTTGGCATTCTCTATTAAATTCAAAAGAGAAAAAATGGATTATTAAGTTAGGTGGTCTTTTCCCACCTGGATTAAATGACAAATTGTAGCTTTAACTAATCACCTTCTTGTGCAGTGTATTTAATGACAGCTCTGTTTGTGCTTATTTCACACTGAAGAAGGTTGTGTATAGAGTACCAGCCGAAACCGATCTGTGCAGTTTTGCTGTCTTTTTTGCAATAAATAATATTATCAACTTTATACTGGGTCATGTTACGCTGGCGTTTTTGTTATGGCTATCTTTGGTCAGAAATGGAGACATATAGCTAGCAAAGATTGCATGGGGCATTACCTAAGGTAAACAAACAAACTTTATACACAAAGAAAGAAGACCCAAAACAAAGGCTTGAAAGTCATTTCCTGAGATAAAACAAAAAAAATTAATAAAGAAAGATAACCCAAAACAAAAGTGTGAAAAAATAAGTTGTGTTCTTACCATAACGTTCCTTGTGAGTTGTTCATCTCGCCTTTGTTCTTACACGTGGGGTACGGAGCCGATCCATTGGCTCCGAGTCACCCGCTTTCCAAGCTCTAGATCTCTGAGAAGCTCGAGACACAGTCCCTATCCCATGATGCTCTGCTGCCAAACCCCAGATCTAGTTTGCTGAACCCAGCAAGAAACACAACTAAGCAACCCAATATAACAAAGTAACTACTTACAATTAGTTAAGAGATAACCTGGCTGGCAAGAGGATACTAGCAAGATCAACCAGACCACCAGCCATACCCGTTCTTCCAGAACATGGAGGGGGGAAGGTGGGAGGGAGTGTAAGAACAAAGGCGAGATGAACAACTCACATGGAACGTTATGGTAAGAACATAACTTCTTTATGTGAAGTTGTTCAATCTCACGGTTTGTTCTTACATGTGGGTAGCGTCCCAAGCATCCTAATCCTGGGCGGCTCACGGGAGCTGAGAACGGTGGAACCAAAGGAGGCCCTGTCCACTTTGTAATGAGTAATAAACGTATGAGGTTTGGACCAAGTAGAAGCTGCACAAATGGTGTCCATAGGTAAACGAGCTGCATGAGCTAGGGATGTAGAAACAGCCCTGGTAGAATGAGCTTTCACTTCGCGTTCTAAAGGTTGATGGGTTGAAGAATATGCAAACTTTATACAATCAGAAAGCCATTTGGACAACGTAACTTTGGATACCGAAAGGCCCTTCTTATTGTCTGCATGGGAAACAAATAATTGATCTGATTTTCTGAATTCTTTTGTTCTGTCCAAATAAAAATCTCAATTGTCTGTGAACATCAAGCTTATGCAACATGTATTCCAATTTACTGGCATGATGCCTGAAAAAAGTGGGAAGTTCAATGGACTGGTTCAAGTTCGCTTCGGAACAGACCTTCGGGAGAAAGGATGGATTTGTTCTTTGAGACACCCTGTCGGAGTGAAAGACCAAATATGGGGGCCTAATATAGAGTGCTTGAAGTTCAGAAACTCTACGCGCCGAAGTAATGGCCACTAAGAAAATTGTCTTCCAAGAAAGGAACTTCAAAGGACAAGAAGATGCAGGCTCAAAAGGGGGAAGCATGAGTTGAGACAGCACCAAATTTAGATTCCAGGGAGTAATCGGATGTCTGATAGGGGGTCGAAGGTGATGAGTCCCTTTCAAAAAGGCTTTACATAATCAATGGGACATAATGTTAGAACCTCCGCATCCCACATGAAAGTTAGATATGGCAGCCAATTGAACCCTTATAGTAGCGGCTGCCGCACCATCGTGGAAAAGTGAAGTCAAAAATTCCAGAATGCTATGAATAGGGGTGATAAAGGGATCACTACCATGTTGAGAAGCCCAATGACCAAATCGTTTCCATTTGCTGTTAAATAGTTTCCTGGTGGAGACTTTATGAGAGGAAACCAGAATATGCTGAACCACGGGAGACAATCATGAGACCTGGCTAGATTGGGAAGTGGAGCAGCCAAGTTGTCAGTTTGAGGGAGACAAAAGAGGGGTGAAGAACTCCCGACGAATGAGTCAGAAGGTCTGGCACTGGGTCCAGAACCCAAGGTTCTTCCACTTGGTATTGTTGAAGGAAGGGGAACCATATCTGCCGAGGCCAAAACGGGGCTATCAGAATAACAGTGCTTCTCAGGCTTTTGGCTGTCTGTAAAAATTTGGGGATCGGCGGGGATGGAGGAAAGGCATATAGGAGACCAGAGGGCCAATAGTGTACGAGTGCATCCCTTGGGATGTCCCCCGGTGGAGGGTACAAGGCAAAGTAGCTTTTGCATTGGCATTCATTGGGGATTCAAAACGTTCGCAGCAAGGCTGGTCCCATTTGTGGAATATAATTTCCGCCACTCGTTCTTTGAGGGACCACTCGTGAGGCAACAGAATGGCTCTACTCTATTTGCCCGCTATCACACTGGATGACCCCGGGATGCGCGTTGCTATCAGGAAGCGCCCGGTGGATACAACCCACTGTCAAATTCTCAGGGCCTCTCAGCATAAGGGGTATGATCTAGTTCCCCCTTGCTTGTTGATGTACCAGACTACTGACATGTTGTCTGTCTGTATTGCAATCGTCTCTCAAGGTAGAGAGTCTTGAAAGTGTTGCAACGCTATGGACACTGCTCTCAACTCCAAGACATTGATGTGCAAACTGGATTCCATCTCTGACCAAGTACCTTGGCCAGTTCTTCCCTGACACAGACCCCCCCCACCCTATCAGGGAAGCATCCGTGGTCACTGTGGCTGTGGGAGGGGGGAGTACAAACGGACGGCCTACAGTAACTTGGTGGCTGTTCAACCACCAAAGGAGGTCCTTTTTGCAAGTATTTGTCAGCAGAATCTTGTGTGACATTGGAAGATGTTGATAAGACCACTGTGTGAAGAGTAACCACTGGAGTATCCTCATGTGCATACGCTCCAGAGGAACTGCTATGAGAGTCGCTGCCATGGTGCCTAACAGCTTCAGAACTTGGAATGCAGGGACTTTCTTTTCCATCAACAAAAGGGATACTTGGTTTCATAAAGAGATTACTCGTTCTTGAGGCAATCTGACAAGGGCAGTGGTGGTGTCTAGATCTGCTCCTATAAAGGAAATATGCTGCGATGGCAATAAAGCAGATTTTTCAAAATTTAAGGTTATGCCCAACTGGGAGCACAGGCTGATACAGTGTAATCTTTGGCGTGAATCAGTTGATGCCTGGTGGTGGCAGTGACGAGCCAGTCATCGAGATATGGAAACACTCGGAATCCTAAACGTCTCAGGTGAGCCGTGACCACTGCCATGCATTTGGGGAACCCTCTGGGGGCTGTGGTGAGACCAAAGTGCAGAGCTCAGAATTGGTAGTGACTGGCCCCCAGCCAGAAACGCAAGTGATCTCTGGATGGCCTGGCCATTCTGATGTGGTAGTACGCATCCTTGAAATCTATCGAGCACATCCAATCGTCTGTTTCGAGAAATGGAAGCATCGATTGAAGCATGACCATCCAGAACTTTTCCTTTTTGACAAAAGTATTTAGTTTGCTGAGGTCTAAGTTGGGCCTCCAGTCCTCTGTTTTCTTTGGAACTAAAAAGAACCTGGAGTAAGTTCCGGATCTTATCTGGTCCACCGGGACTGGCTGGATGACTCTTTTTTTCCAGCAGCCTTTGAATTTCTATGGTTGCTAGATTCCGCAGACTGGGTGGAACGTCTGGGATTCTTGTACTAATGGAAGGGGATTCTGAAAAGGGAATGATGTAACCTCTGGTAATTATGCTTTTTACCCAGGAATCTGATGTAATTCCTAGCCAAGCATCTGGGTATAAAGCTAAGTGACCCCCGACTGCCTCCAGAACGGGATGGTCGGGCCTCCTCTCAGGAGCGCTGATAGGGCTTACCAAGAAACTGCTCACTGTCACCCTGGTTCTGCGGACCCTCTCTGCCACCTGGGTGGCGTCTACTATTATACACCCCCCCCTCATCTGCCCCTGGAGGGGGGTTCACGTGTGTTCTGGAAAACTCCTTGGGACTTCCGGAACCACATTTTTTCCACCTTTCTGCCCTTTGGGGTATGGTCTAGTGGGAGTGGAAAAATGGACTCCTATGGCAGATAGAGTCTTTCCTTCCTGCTCACACCTAGTGAGTGTCTCTTTGACTTTAGGCCCAAACAAGGAAGAGCCATCAAATGGGGTATTAACAAAGGAAGACTTGAAGGCTTCCGCAAAGGAGCATAAGCGCATCCAGGATTGTCTCCGCAGAGCTATCACTGAACCTGCTGCCTGGCTCGATCCCTCGGCTGCATAAGAAATGAGCCGCATGGGCGAGTTTACAATGGAATTAAAATTGTTAAGCTGTGCCATCATTTTCTCAGAGACAGCATCATCTGTGTTGCCCTGTAGAGTATCTCCAAGCTCTTTGAGGAGATCTCGTTGAAGACTGGTAAAGTTGGTTAAATAGTTAAGCGATCTCATTGCAAATGTCGCAGAACTAAAGATGCGTTTCCCATATCTGTCCATCGTCCTGCAATCTCTATTAGGAGGATGGACAAAAGAAGAGGTCTGTGACATCTCTTTCTTGGTGGATGCCGCCACCACCATGGCATCAACAGGGACTCCCTTTGTAAGAAAGGACTTATCCTGAGGGGAGGTGATAATTTGTTGGGCCTCTGAGGGACCGGTTCCATCGAATCAGGAGACTTCCACACCTTTCGAGTGATCAAGTCCATTAATTCGTCGAAAGGCGGAGTGACCCAGGAGGTGGAAGGCTGAGACCCAAAGGCCTTCAGGAGCACCGACTGATCCTCAGTAGGGGTAAGGGACTGCCAGTCACCCCACTGCTTAAGTATTTCTAGGATGTCTGCAAATGAGACATCCTCTGAGTGGGACCGTGGGGACCCTTCTGATTCCTCTAAGTTGGTGTCTGATGTCAAGGATTTCTGAGGGGGAATCCAAGTGCTTCCTCTTGCACAGTCTCTTCCTAGGGACTTCATCAGTGGGGGCGTCTGGTGAAGTCTCCATAGAGCAGGGGTCGCCTGATGGGGTTACCTGAGGCTCTGGGTCTCAACGCTTGGTAGAAATCTGTGATGTAGAGACAGAACGGGGCCCTTTAGGGGAGGAAGAGGAAGGACCTGAAGAGGTAAAAGTCTTAGCAGACATGACCTTCCTCATGGCGTCGAAGGCACCGATGTCTCGGCCCAAGGAGTTTGCCGGTTCCGAAGAAGACGGCAGTCTCCTCCGGGCCGAGACCATGGGCTCCGAACCAGAGGACGGAGCCGAGCTCAACTGTGCCAAGGCCCCGAAAGGAAGAGTCAGAACCGAAGCCTCGGTTCAACTCTCTCTCTGGAACCAGCGAGAGAGTGTTGGCTCCGAGACCCTTCGATTGGAACTGAAGATGTCAAGGTCGACGGGGCCAAAGGCACCGGAATAGGCCTTGGCTCCGAGGGTTCCACAACTATCAGGTCCTCACCTTCCAGCTCCAAAGGCTCGAGTGATCTCGGAGTAGGAGCAGAAATCGTGACGAGGGGGGTGTCGGGCTTCGATGATAGATGAGATGAAGCTGAAAGCAATTTGGCCAAAGCCGGGTTCTTCAAAAACTATCACAAGTATTGAAAAATTTCTGTCAAAAGACAAGAAAAAAAGGTACTGGCCCGAGCTTCTTGCGAAGAGCGTGAGATCCATTGCAGCTGCAAACTAGATCTGGGGTTTGGCAGCAGAGCATCAATGGATAGGGACTGTGTCTCGAGCTTCTCAGAGATCTACAGCTTGGAAAGTGGCCGACTTGGAGCCGATGGATCGGCTCCATACCCCACGTGCAAGAACAAACGGCGAGATTAAACAACTTCACATCTCATTTTCAGAGGATAAGCACACTGTGACACTCACCCACCCACTCTGGTCACTTCACATCCACTTGGAGGTTACTACAGTGCTACGAAAAGTATAGTTACACAAGTCCTACTTACCTGTTAATAGCAGATGTTTGAATTCCTCACTGCCTCAGTGGTATTTTGGGTTAACTGCCATAGTAACCTACTGCCGGTCACCTTTCAAAAGCTCAGACTCTCTCTCTCTTCCTGTTACAGCTGATTGGCAGAACATATCTGGAGAGAGAAGCCTTCAGCTATCACAGAAAGTGAGTGTTCAGGCTTCTTCCCTTCCACAATGGAGAAGCAAGAGTAAATTCGCAGCCAATCACAATACCATATAAAAAAACAAATGCAACCACCACCGAATCAAAGAGGTTGAAACCCACCCCAACTGTAGACAATATGGGGGTGACAGGTGGGTGCTGCCACTGAGGCAGTGAGGAATTCGTACATTTACTGATACATGTAAGGACGGCTTGTGCAACTATACTATGTTCATCATTCCCATTGTTTCAGTGACATTTTGGGTAGATTTCCAAAGCTTACCCTACCTGGGAGATGGAAGGATAAGAATCTAGGAGTCCCCGAGGAATGGTCCTGGCAAAGCTTGCTCTGGAGTTTGAAAAGGAATCCAATCTGTCTCTATAATGCTTCTAGAGTCTACCCCTTTCCAATAGGCCATCAAAGTGGAGACGGTCCTAGCTGAATGAACCTAAACATTGCCTGGAAGAGATCTACACTGTAGGAGTAAAATAAAATGATAGTAGTGGGCAACCTGCGTGCAATAGTTTGCTTACAGATAAGTTGACCTTTTTTTGCCCCCATAAAAGGAACAAACAGCTGTTCAGCATTCCTGAAAGACTTTGTTCTGTCAAGGTAGTTTCTGAGTTGCCTGTGTGCATCCAATCCTTGTAAAATATTTTCTCAGTTGTTTTTTTTTGGATCAGAACAGTACACGGACGACTGATGGCTTGATTCATGGTAAAATCAGATACGATTTTAGGCAACCCTGTCATTGTGAAAAATCAAATGGGCTTGGCCCACCATGAGAGCTTGCAGCTCATAGACTCACCCTGCAGATGTCAAAACAATGACTAAAAAAGCCTTCCAAGTAATGAACCATAAATCAGCCTCAGTGGTAGTTTCTAAAGGGGTTAAGGTAATTTTTATAAGATTAAAGATGAGATTCCATGGAGGAATAATTTGTATTCAAGAGGGTCACACTTGAAACACACATTTCTAAACTTTTTGACCCTAAAAAGAGATGAAAGAGGGGGATCCATGGGCATACAAGCAGAGATGGCCACAAAATGAACTCTGATGGAAACACATGACAAACCGTCTCTAAGTAGCTCACACAAATATCTTAAAACCAGAGGGGTCAAAACCCTTTCTGAAGCTCTGCTATTGGTTAGGCACCCCCTATAAAACCTCTTCTAGTTGCAGGATTTCTTGCCACTTCAAATACCTGCTGCAAATCCTCAAGGAATGAGTGCCTAAAAGGTATCAAAATGGAATCATTCATGCTTTGAGTTGCAGTTGCTCTAAGCTGGGCTGCACCACTTGCCCCTGATGCTGTGTGAACAGGTCCAGTCTGGAAGGAAGACACTTGCACTTGGCCAATTTCATGAAAAGGAAGAATCAATTTTGCCTGGGCCAAAAGGGGGTTACCACAATGACCTTTGATAATTCTTTCTGAATCTTTAGAAGTACATTGGGAATCACTGGACATCCTTTTGCCCTGAAGATCTATTTTTCTTCTATCAGGGGAACTGGATTTGATGAAGCCAAATACTTTTTTTATTTTAGCAGCCACAGCCAGCAGAGGAGACAGCAGTTGGGCCAGAAGCCAAATAAGAAAAAAGGCATGTCATATTAGGAGCTTCTATATTTCCTCCAAGCCTTTTTAGGGACTGATTCGATGCTGGTGACCTGCAGGCTGACTTATAAACATCTTCCATGTCTGGTAAGAAAGGAGGAATAGCCACAGAAATGGGCATCTCATCCTCTACAAGGTCATAAATTCCTAGCAATGGGGTAGTTATCTACTGCTCCCAAGCAAAAACATTACTAAATCTAGCAATCATCTGAGGTAAAAGTGAACACTTGTTTGGACTTAAGCTCAAGAATCAGCATTAATGCACTCTGTGTCAACTAGTAAATCACCATCACCCTCATCAGATTCCTCATCGTTTTCCGAAACAACAGAAAGGTCTCTAGCCAAACTAGCCATGTATGGGACACAACAACCAGAATTAGTTGTCTGCAGAACACTCTTAGCCACGGAAATCACATCAGGCATATAAACAGCTACGATCTGAGTATCAGCTGTATGAAAAAGCTTCCGTTTTTTTCTTGTGAACTTCACCACTACATAAAGGATCTGGGGACACAGTATTATGACTTACAAGGGATGCCTTAATCCATGCTACTCCTGCACATAAAGGGTTTGGTTCTTCCATACCTACACAAGGTACTGCTTCAGCCCCATAAGACATGTCTAAAACCCCACTCCATAGTGGCGGTCAAAGCTAGACTAGAGGGAGACACAACAAAAGGTAAGTGGTTTGCAGGCCAAGCGATGGGCCTGACAGAATCATTAACAGTAGGCTGAGGCATATGTTTTGTTTTTTGTTTCTTTTTGGGTGCAACCCAATTTGATGGCAGAGTACCACATTTAGGATCCATCATGTTAGGGGAGAGAACACCAAGCAGAATAACAAACTGACACTACAGGATAATATATCACAATAAACACTTGAAGTTTCTAGTATGTCTGCACACAATTAACTCTGTCAAACTATCTTATTATCACAAAAAACAGTCTGAATGTGTTAATGAATTATTTTACAACTTTTAGAGACATTAAAGAATTTCCAGTACATAAAGAATCAAACACCAAAGTAATGAATGTGCTGCACCAGTGTTAAAAATTAGACTCACACACTTTAACCATGTTAAACTGCCACAAAATAATGTTTAGTAGCAAGTTAAACAATATTTTCTTGTCAGACAAAGTTAAATCGCCACAGTACATTCAAATAACTTAATTCACTGTAAAACCGCAATCTGAAGTTGCAAAGTCAGAGAGTAAATAATGGAAAAATGCTGAAAAATCCAAGTTTTGAAACATTTCTGGTCAAAAGAGGAAAATAAAGCAGTGTTATAAATGAAAGAACAGGCACAATTAATTTCTGGTTCTGACTTCAAAGGACAGCCCCTAATGTCTTAGCACACATACACACTACACTTCTGACAAATATTTTGCTCAGAAACAGTAAAAACAAGAATTTGTCAAAGACAGAAGCCGAATAAACACTGCTACAAGCAGAAATTTCCACAGGAATTACTGTAAACATGAAAAATAAAATACTAAAATCATTTTTGTATAAATAAACACAAAAAAACAGAAACAGAATAATAAATCTAATATGATAATGAAAGGAAGTGAGTTGCCAAATGGGGCTTATCTGAGTAGTAAGCAGGAAAAATCAGCACTGGATCTTGTGAAGAGTCAAAGAGGACGTTCATGTATGTGTGGCTTTGAAGACAGAAAAAGGATGAATACTCACTTCCTATCACAGCTGAAGGCTTCTCCTCTCGGGATATGCTGAGCCAATCAGCTGCCACATGAAGACAGAGGGAGGGGACTCTAAGCTAGCCAGTACTAGGTTACCTTGGCAGATAACCCAAATGCCACTGAGGCAGTGGGGATGATGAAAACAGATTATTCTCCAAAATGCAATGACAATGAATGTAAGCCAGAGCTTAAGTCCAACAGCTCTTGCCACAAAATGTATTTATTTATTGATTGATTGATTGATATTTGATTACTGCAAAAGTCCAACAGGGTAGAAACCCATTTTCAGCAAAGGCCCGGGGAGAAAAGCTCCAAATTATTACAAAAGATTTTAAGAACAATAATTTTACAGTCTTCAAAAATAAAAGAAAAAATCTGCAGTTTAAGTAATTATAACAAATTAGACATACTATAAAAAAATTGGTTAAATCCGTGGTGGTGGTGCTGTGGTAGCGCTGTCGCCTCACAGTAAGACGCTGTCCAGTTCGATTCTCAGCTAGAGCGTCTTCTGCATGGAGACATGTGTGAATGGGCATACCTTCGTTGAAGGTTGTGCATCAGGGCTGGTAACTCGGCATGTAAAAATCAACTACCAATCATTAGCAGACCGGAGTTCCGCTGTGGCGACCCCTAACCGGGAAAAGCCGAAAGACACAACAACACAAAAAAATTGGTTAAAATTGATGCAAGGTACAGGACAATCATTTAATATTTAGAGAAATTTTAAACAGTTTGTAAAGAAATTACAGGTAAGTTAGTCTAATACAAATAAGAACTGCATTACGAAGTGAGGGAAAACAGGCTTATGGTATATTTAGAGAGAAAGTTAGGGACGACAATTAGATAGCAGTGAAGAAGGGAAAGAAAGGAAATATAAGGAATGAAAAGATACCTGTTCACATTTAGAGATATTAGTTTACTCTTCATTTGCGCAAGAAGAGAACCAGATGTTGGCAAGGAAGTATTTCAGAGTGCTTTTGAAAGAAGGGAGGGAGGGTGTAGACCTGATGGATATAGGTAAGGAGTTCCAAGCCTTAGCAACCTTGTACGAGTACAGACAATGCCCAGTAGATCTGCTAGGTTTGTAGACAGATAGGAGTTTTTGGTCACTGGATCATAATGACTGGCTGGGAACACAGTTATGTTGAATGATTTTTAGTGCTGGACAGGCAGATGGCTGCTGGATAATTTTATAGATGGCAAGAAGTTGTGTATGTTAGCTGATGTAGCAGTTCTAACCAATTTAGGCTGCTCAGTGTTGTACAGTGGTGAGTTCTGAAAGGGGTATGTGCTGCAAATTTAGCGATTTTGTTTTAGCATTGTTCAAGATTTAATTTTTGTTAAGACTTGAGGTCAATAAAGATGGCAGCACCATAAAGAAGAGGGGAGGAGACAAGTAGTGGCAAGTGTAGTGTTAGTTGCGTCAGTGAGAAAGTTTTTGGCTCTGTAAAGCATTCTTAGTTTTTGATGAGTTTTCCTTACGCAATTTTGTATATGCAGGTCGAAGGTAAGATTATCATCCACTATTGCCCCTAAGAGTTTGCTATGAGAAGTGACTTCAATGGTTGCACTATCAAGAGAGAGGACTTTTAACTTTATTTTTTCATGAAAGACAGATTTGGGGAAAAAGTAGTAGTCTATATTTTTTTGGGTTCAGCATGAGTTCTGAGTTACAAAGCCATGTTTCAGTGGCTGTTACAGCCTCCCGAGTAATTTTCTGCACATATACCATATTGCCAGATATGCAAATGAGAGTGGAATCATCTGTGTATCGTATTAAGGTGGCCTGTTGTGTGGAAGAATAGTCGGGGTTGGTGAAAATATTAAAGAGGAGGGGACCAAGGATAGAGCCTTGTGTCAAACCAATGGTGACTGGGAGGTAGGAGAGAGCACAGTACTATTTTACTGACTGATACCTATTGGATAGGTAGCTTTTGAGCCACAGAAGTGTGGGCTGATAGAGGCACCTACTGAGATTATTTGAAGTAGAAGTTTGCTGTGACAAACACTGTCAAAGGCTTTAGACAAGTCTAGAAACAAGGAAGAGACTAGTCTGCTGTATTCTCTACCTTTATTGACAGTATCTACATAGGCTAGAAGGGCAGTGCTAGTACTATGGGAAAGATGAAAGCCATGTTGTGTAGGGGATAAGAGTTCTTCCTGCAGGAGGCAGTCTAACAATTGTTTTTGAATACATTTTTCAAGTATTTTGGCAATGGGAGATAAGACTGCTATAGTGTCTGCTGAATTTCTTCCTTTGTGCAGAGATAATGTGTGACTTTTCTCACATGGGATTCCTAGATTGACGTATTTATAAGGACTGAGACAGGATAGGCAATGCTACCAGCTGCTATTTTTAGGTACTCACTTGGAAAGTCATCAGCGGAAGAAGTGCACAGTTTGAGTTTGTTTAAGTGTAGTTTTATATAGGATGTGGGCACAGGTTTGAAGGTGAAAGTGGATGTGGTGATATGTGGTTCTTGGGTAGGGATGGGATTAGATGCTGAGGAATCCTTAGCTAGAAAATACTATCTACAAAATAAGAGCTGAACTGTATTGCAGTTTCGAGTGGTGAGTTATCAGGAGACGAGTCTGGGTTGAATTTTTGGCCAGGATGTAAGTTTTCTTTAATGGACGTGCAACATTTTTTAGGGTTGTCTTTAGTAATATCCTGAAAGTTATTATAGTACAGCTTTTTGTCTTCATGTATTTGCTGTTTAGTGCACTTGAAAGCATTCTGACGTGTAGGATATCGAGGCGGTTTATATTTCTGCCATTCTTTCCATTCCTTTTCTCCATCGGGCATTAACATGCCACACGTTTTGGGTAGACAAACTGCATTACTTTTCATTCTCTTCCTTCTAGGAGGTGCAAATCTATTTAGAAAAGTTGTACTGAATTCAGGCATTGTCTAAGGGGAGGATTTTTAGGAAGTTCCAGTTAATAGATATAGTATAGTAATGAACACTTCTGGGTTAAACTTTGAAAGAACAAAAATGCAGGACGAAAGCACTTCAAACACCCAGGAATATTCAGCTATTCAGCTCTTTAATAGAAATGTAAACAAACCGCAGTACCACACTGTAAAAGTTAAGCGCTTTTTGTCTGGTGCAATGACCAGACTTCTTCAGGCAAATAGCAGCAGGCACAAAATTATTTTATATATATATATATATATATATATATATATATATATATATATATATATATATATATATATATATATATATACTAGAACACACTTCCCTCCACCCCCTAATTATTCAGTTATTCAATACAAAGACAATTAACCATACAAATAAGTCTTCAACTTATAAAACCAAAGTCATTCCTTAACAACAGTTAGTTCACTGCTAGTATTTAAAACAACTACTTCATCTGCTACCATAATATGGCAACAAACAATTTACCTAAAAAATAAGAGAAATAACCAACACAGAATGTGTTTTTAAAAACAAAAATGATAACTAACCTAATATGTATTTTTAAATACTTGGAATTCAAAACTCACACTGTTCAACCCCACATCTACTGTAAAGGTTACCACCATGTATAAATTATACAGCTGTACATAATAGATCAA
This sequence comes from Protopterus annectens, assembly GCF_019279795.1. Lineage (NCBI taxonomy): Eukaryota > Metazoa > Chordata > Ceratodontiformes > Protopteridae > Protopterus > Protopterus annectens. Next base: position 1,110,837,691 of record NC_056737.1, on the reverse strand, counting down.
CCACAGTTATAAGACCAACATAAAATCTACAGATATAAAAATTACCATATACCACAACCCAGAACACATTGTCCTAGCAGAATTATCATGACAAGAACACTTGTGAAAGTATATGTTATCTTTTGAGACTTTTCAATTTCAATAAGCATTGTATAGAGCAACCATCATTAATACCAGGGAAATGGCATGCATCTAAACAAATCTGCCACATCAATTCTCTTTTTTCTAATAACAAAGATCTCGGGCCACCCCTTATATCTCCAGCTACATGATCTATCACTCTAAAATAAAAGTTATGTGTGGGATTCATTTTAGTGTGGGCAGTTAATGCATTTTCAACCTTGCCTTTCCTAATGCAGTAAAGGTGCTCGTACGCCAACTAATCCACAAGAAATCCGCTAGACCACCGAGTTCCTCTGTACAAAAAGACTTTATTCAGATAAAACGCTTGTTTAAAAACGCTTTTCGTCTGACAGAATCGTTGGACTTCTTTAGACAAAAGAAAAACGTTGATACCATTCATATCACGTTTAAATAACCTCCGTCATGTCACCTGGAAAAGTATCCTCCTTAATTTCTGCTTCTCACTCCAAGACTGTCTCTTCCACCTGGAAAAGTATCCTCCTTAATTTCTGCGTCTCACTCCAAGACTGTCTCTTTTTTCTTTTGTCTGAAGTCCAACGATTCTGTTGGACAAAAAGCGTTTTTAAACAAGTGTTTTATCTGAATAAAGTCTTTTTGTACAGGGGAACTCGGTGGTCTAGCAGATTTCTTGTGGATTAGTTGGTGTCCGAGTATCGTGGTTTGTAAAGGTGCTCGTACACTTGCTCCTGCAGTCTACGATCAGTTTTTCCAACGTAGAATGCGGGGCATAAGTTACATTGGGCAAGGTATACTACGTAACTTGTGTTACAATTGTACATGCCTGACAAGGTCTTGTAATTGTTATCCCTAATATTAAATGATTACCCTATACTAATGTGCTTACAGAAGTTACAAGATTCACATTTACTCATTCCAGGGTTAATAACATTATGTTGTTTAATTTCTATAAAGTTTTTCAAATTCAAGCCTCTCTTAAATGTAAAGGAGGGTAGTGGGCCTAACAAAGTGCGTAATTACAAGTTGTTGCTTAACTGGTTCCAGTTTTTCTTTATAATTGAAATAATATGGACACATTCAGGACTATATGTTAAAATGAATGACACCGGTGACCTGTTAACCTTTTGGGTAATGCTCATCCTGTTACACGATGAGAAAGTACCTTGTAGTAGTGGTGAACAGAATCCCTTAGATCTTTTATACAACACTTTGTCCATCATTTCTTTAATAAGCTCCCCTGGGAAACCTCGAGTAAGAAACATGTCAGCTATCTTGTTACATTCTGCTATAAATTCACCATCAACAGTTACCATCCTCACCGCTGAAATTAATTGTCCTTTTATTACAGATTTCTTCTGGTGGATAGGGTGGGAACTGCTGAACTGTAAATAGGTGTTTGAAAATGTGTCTTTCCTGTGGATCCTAGCTGCTAACCCATTGTGGAAATAATCTTTAAAGACTTCAATGTCCAAATAAGCTATGGCTTCTGTATTAAATGTATGTGTAAAACTTGAATGTGGTGGTTTGATTAAGTATTCCACAAACCTTTCAGCTTCATCCAACCTCCCCTTATATAAAATAAGGATGTCATCTAGGAAATTTGTTTGTTAAATGATTTTGTGAAAGAATATATTTTCTTTCCCAAAGTGCCATCACTGAGTTGGCAAAGCTGGCCCCACATGGGGACCCCACTGCCACCCCGATTTTTTGTAAAAATAGCTGGTCATCAAACACAAAATAATTGTTTGTTAAAACAATATCCAATAGTATGTTCATTAACCTGATCTCACTATCAGAGGCACCCTTCATATTCAAATAGCGGAGAACGTAATCAATACCTTCCTCCTGAGTTATGGACGTGTATAAATCCCTGACATCTATGGTTAAAAAATTGAAAACACCCTAGTGCTCCACTATTAAACCAATGTTCAAAACACAAGCAGGAAGTACACCATGTGGAATGTGTAAGGCCTGTGTATATGTCAACAAGGATTCGACTTTTATACATCCAGTTACTGGTAGAGCCTTCTTTTTGAAGGCTAGGGCCACTTGTAGAACTAAAGACATTGTTTATTTGGCAAATTGTGGATCCTGCAATTGTTTTTATGTAGGAAAAACGAACAATATGTTTAATGTAAGGATTTTACAACACCTCTCTGCTATCAGAAATCAAGATATACACAATGCCCTCTTTAGACACATAGAACATAATCCCACTCATAACTTTACATTTAGGGCAATAGTTAATGTTAAACTAAATAGTAGAGGAGGTGACATTAAACAACTCACAGAATTAATAGAATCAAAGTGGATCATAGAGCTAATGGCTCATAGGAGGCCGGGCTTGAATGATGTCATCCCTATGAAGCCAACCCTAAAAAATAGGCGGGTATTTTATTAACAGCTCATTGGTAGGCTTTGAGTTTAAAACTGTGTAATGGTATTTCTGTTTTTATCTGAAGAAGGGTCTATACCCGAAAGCGCTCATCTTTCAGCAGTTTTGGTCTGTTTTATTGGAGAATAAAAATATATTTGGACATATAGCGGTGTTCTACCAAGGATTTTTTGTCTTTCTGCTTGTTTTTATCTTCTGATTCGACCCAGTCAGCACCGAGCATTTGTTTGGATTGTTTACGGTTTTTGTGCTCTTTTGGTGCTGAGCCGCTATGGAGAGTCTATCTGAAAAGGAACCTCTATGTGAAAGTGTTTGCAATGGACTGATAAAGGAAAATTCCCAAGGTAAAAGTTATAGAGATTTTTTACCCATGGATAATCCTTTACTTAACATGGGATTCACTGCTCTTAAGGAGAATAGCTTGACTCGTTCGGTTCCTGTTTCTGTTCATAAAAACTTTGATGAACTCTTGAGAGACTTTAGCTTCAAGATGGGGAGACTGCAGCGTCTCCAGTGGCAAACCTACCACCTTGTGGCATGCCTGCAATATGGTATAGTCCCTCGAGGAATGAGGGTTCTATGTATGCCTACTCAAGGGGAACACTATCCGGAGCTATTGGCAAAGTGGCAGCTCATCAACATCAAAACGGGTTTTCAGTACATGCGGCTACTGAATGAATTCTTTGGAACTGAAATAACTAAACTTAAGGAAGATGTTGACAATCTACAGTTAAAACTTTCCAAAGACTTTGTTGGGAATAGTTATACGGATCGTATGAATGAGGTGTACAATTCTTTATTGGACAGTGATAATAAACTTAGAACCTTAAAAATGAATAAACTAAGGAGAGATCATGATGATTTCTCCAAGGGGAATATTTTTGTTTGGCCCAGATCCAGGTTCGGACAGTCCAAGGAAGGTCAAACTCAAGTTAAAAGGCAATTTAAGCCCACGCAGGCAGTTCAATCAGGCTATAGAGCCTTAGACATCTCTGAGGGACGTGCCAGAGATGGTTATACAGGTAACACTCTGCATTCGCTTTCACCTCCCGACGAACAACGTACCCATTTGGACGTTGTTGATGACATCACGCATACCTTCCAGGTTGCTCATGGGTCTGGTCCTTCACCAGCAATCGAAACTGATTCTAACTCTCCGGGTGTAAACATGCAGGGTTCCGTTGATTCAGTCATCACTGTAGTAAAAACCACTTCTAATACAGTAGCCAATCGAGATGATGACACAACTAGGGATAGTATTCGCACGGGGGCATGACCAAAAGACTCATCCATAGAGCGACATTTTCTGCATGCCTTACCGGTTCCGGTAAAGAAGAAAGGGGCCTGGAAACGCTCTTTGAGCGAAGGCAGGGACCCACAGAAGAAAAGAAGGACTTTAGAATGACTGACAATGTTATTACTGGTATTGTTTTTAACCTTTCTTCATATTGTTTAACATCAGAGGAATTATTTGTATTGAACAAAGGTTTATCTTTTGTGCCTAGCAGGGAGAGTGTTTACCATGAGGTGGTTATGGACCTCATGCTTTATTGTAGAGGAGTAGCATTACGTAATATGTTTGGTATGACCAGTACTGAGACTCCGTCTTTAAAACAGCCTAGTGGGTATCTTCCTCCTTTTACTCCATCTATGAATCTCTTCATTAATGCTTGTGAGCAAGATCTTATGAATTATTTTCAACAAGATCATGCCAGTAAATATCATAATTTAACTATGGCTCAGCGGAAAGCTCTACAAGATTTATGTGAGAATAAAGACATAATCATAAAAATGGCTGATAAGGGGGGTGCAGTGGTGTTATTGGACAGCATTCTTTATCGGTGTAAGCTAAGTGAGCTTTTATCAGATACACACACTTATATTCCCATTAACCCATTGATGGTTAAGAAATTAGCAGAGAAGGTACATAATGGTTTGAAAGCACTTTTACAGGACATGATGATTAGTGAGGAACTTTATAATTTTCTCTGGGTAAAGGGAGTGGTTACACCCCTTTTTAAAGGTCTACCAAAAATACACAAATCATTGTCAGATCCACCCTTACGTCCAATTGTTTCGGGGAGAAATTGGGTTACTGAAAACATTTCCATTTGGCTTGAATGTACACTTAGGCCATATGTGGATAGTACTGACAGTATCTTGACTGATATACTGGAGATTTTTTAAAGGCGCTAGGTGGTGTGCTAAGGGCCGACTCCAGTGATGTTTATCTAATGGTGACGCTTGATGTACAGAATCTATTTACAGTTATTAATAATGACTATGGCATAGCAGCCATAGGTCAATTGCTGAAGGATAGGAATGTCGCTGATCAAAAAATTGAACTAGTAAAAACCATGTTAACCATGGTTTTGGAAAATAATGTATTTTTGGGTTTGCAACACGTTTACAGGCAAGCACAGGGTGTTGCCATGGGCACACCCTGTGCTAATACGTATGCAAACCTAGTACTTTATTTTTGGGAAAAAGAATTTATTTTTAATAATATAGAATGGATGCCATATATCAGGCTATACAAACGGTTTGTGGATGATGTTTTTATTTTATGGAGGGGGGGGGGGTCTGTGTTGGTAGATTTTTAGTTATTTACATTCTACCACCACATTTTTTAGGTTCACCCAGAAAACTTCTTACACTAAGTTGGATTTTTTAGATGTTTATATAGAGCAGACTAGAGAAGGCTTTTTCACATGCCTATACAGGAAGCAATGTTGGAAAAATACGCTGCTGTCATTTGATAGTATGCATCCATGTCACACTTTTCCCAATGTTTTGCAAGGACAATTGGGGAGGATCTCTAGAATTTGTACAGAAGATCCCTGTTTTGAAGCTGAGGTGGATAGGTTGAAGGGTTTCTTCCATGAGAGAGGTTATCAGGACAACATGGTGAATAAGGTTCTTGATAGTAACAAGAGTAAGAGGAGACAGGGTTATAAACATTGGTTACATCGTTCTGAAGCTGAGGATACTGCATGCCCTAATAAGAGTTCAAACAGTTACAAGCATAAGATTATGTTCACTTATAGTAGCAATATTAAAGAGATAAGTGAGATAGTTAGGAAAAACTGGAATATTTTAGTTAGTGATGACAAAATCAAGAGTATTGTAGGTACATGTCCCAGTTTTGGGTATAGGAAAAACAAGAACTTGAAAGACATCTTATGTGGTGAGTGCTCCACTATTAAACCAATGTTCAAAACACAAGCAGGAAGTACACCATGTGGAATGTGTAAGACCTGTGCATATGTCAACAAGGATTCGACTTTTATACATCCAGTTACAGGTAGAGCCTTCTTTTTGAAGGCTAGGGCCACTTGTAGAACTAAAGACATTGTTTATTTGGCAAATTGTGGATCCTGCAATTGTTTTTATGTAGGAAAAACGAACAATATGTTTAAAGTAAGGATTTTACAACACCTCTCTGCTATCAGAAATCAAGATATACACAATGCCCTCTTTAGACACATAGAACATAATCCCACTCATAACTTTACATTTAGGGCAATAGTTAATGTTAAACTAAATAGTAGAGGAGGTGACATTAAACAACTCACAGAATTAATAGAATCAAAGTGGATCATAGAGCTAATGGCTCATAGGAGGCCGGGCTTGAATGATGTCATCCCTATGAAGCCAACCCTAAAAAATAGGCGGGTATTTTATTAACAGCTCATTGGTAGGCTTTGAGTTTAAAACTGTGTAATGGTATTTCTGTTTTTATCTGAAGAAGGGTCTATACCCGAAAGCGCTCATCTTTCAGCAGTTTTGGTCTGTTTTATTGGAGAATAAAAATATATTTGGACATACAGCGGTGTTCTACCAAGGATTTTTTGTCTTTCTGCTTGTTTTTATCTTCTGGTTGGACCCAGTCAGCACCGAGCATTTGTTTGGAAAATTTGTTTAGTTGCGTGCCATTTCCCTGGTATTAATGATGGTTGCTCTATACAATGCTTATTGAAACTGAAAAGTCTCAACATATAACATATACTTTCACAAATGTTCTTGTCATGATAATTCTGCTAGGACAATGTGTTCTGGGTTGTGGTATATGGTAATTTTTATATCTGTAGATTTTATGTTGGTCTTATAACTGTGGTTGATCTATTATGTACAGCTGTATAATTTATACATGGTGGTAACCTTTACAGTAGATGTGGGGTTGAACACTGAGTTTTGAATTCCAAGTATTTAAAAATACATATTAGGTTATTTATCATTTTTGTTTTTAAAAACATATTCTGTTAGTTATTTCTCTTATTTTTTTAGGTAAATTGTTTGTTGCCATATTACGGTAGCAGATGCAGTAGTTGTTTTAAATACTAGCAATGAACTAACTGTTCTTAAGGAATGAATTGTATTCCAGTTTTATAAGTTGAAGACTTATTTGGATGGTTAATTGTCTTTGTATTGAATAATTAGGGGGGGTGGAGGGAAGTGTCTTCTAATATAGATATATATATATATATATATATATATATATATATATATATATATACATATGTATATATAAAATAATTTTGTGCATGCTGCTATTTGCCTGAAGAAGTCTGGTCATTGCACCAGACGAAAAGCGCTTAACTTTTACAGTGTGGTACTGCGGTTTGTTTACATTTCTATTAAAGAGCTGAATAGCTGAAGATTCCTGGGTGTTTGAAGTGCTTTCGTCCTGTATTTTTGTTCTTTCAACAGTTTGTGCTGTTGGCTTGATTTTTTACTTTTTTTAAACTTGGAAAGGTTATATGTTGTTTTATAAATATGCTGCTTAACTAGATGTGTGGTGTCTAGCGAAGCAGAGCGTGGTGGGCTTCCCACACTCAAGTCAATTTACAACTAAGATCAATCAGTTTATAGACAGAACAAAGCAATTAACAAAGAGATGCAAGTAAAACAGGTGGCCTTTCATTTCCTGTGACTAACATACTGGCATTTGCAGTATATTCTACTGGTCAAGCAAAAGGGGGCAGTGGCCAACTTAGTAAGAGGTCCTTAGAGTGCACAGACTATTTTGAAGAGATTTTCAATCATACAGCAGTCATGTATGTAACCGATTAAAGTTAATAAGCAGCATGTTTCTTCATGATAAATATGCTTACATTACACACTGACAAAATTCTCAGTAAAGTTGTAGGTGTAGGCCTTATGGCAGAACTCCTGCAATATCAAGGTCAGATGTAGTGACCACAGGTTCTGCTCTATGAAGGAGAATAGTGACTGACAAAAACATGGGCTCACAACTAAAGCTAGTCTCCAAGCCCTCCTCACACTTGAGAATATAGATATCTGTGCACTTACAGAGACATGGCTTAAAGCAGCAGACAGTACCCTGGCAGTACAAGGTTTCAGTGCCTTCCACACTTTTAGACCAGAAGCTGCACAGACGAGGGCTAAAGGTGGAGATGTCTCAATATACATCAATTACAAGCAAACGTCTGGGGTTTTCAAACAGGATGATGTGCTGGGAGTTCCTCCACATGCAGATCACCATAGATACAATCCAGTACCATATTCTAGCCAGCTACAGTTCACCTTCCAAGTCCCAAGATGCTCACAATGCATATTTGGACCTACTGGAGACACTCACCATCCAACCTAACACCCTGCTCATGGGAGACTTTAATTACTCCTCTATAGAATGGGAATCCTACACGGCCTCAAATCTAAAGGCACAGAGATTCCTGGACTTTGTAAATGCAAACAGCCTTGGCCAAATAGTGAACATGCTCAATGGAGGATCCAACATACTGGAATTTGTGCTCACAAATATGGGGGACGTTGCACCCCCCAACTCTCATACTCACTAGTAAGGTCTGAACATAAAGCTGTCTCCTTTGAAATGAAAATCAACCCCATAATCCTATTAAAACCAGTAACAGTTAGGAACTATTCCAAGGCAAATTACCTGTTGTTAAGTGATGGTTCATAAAAATTCAATGCCTTGGTATAAAAGGCATCCCTGGACCCTGTTTAGATGAATCTTTTGCACACCCAAAAACAGCATCAGAACTCCTAGATTAAAAAAACAAAATTTTGCTTGCAACATAAATAGGACATGCTGGAGACAGAAATGTTTCTCAAAGAATTTCCACTCTCTGGAACAATGTGAAGCACAGTTCCTCTCTATCCCTATTTAAGCGCAACTTTGACCTATTTATTCACCCCTGGTCTGGCTCCTATGTCTTTGATGGAGAGACATAGTCAGTAAATCACCCCTATTTACTTTTTGCTTTTAAGGGCCCTAATGGTTGTTAGCTTAGTATACACCTCTGAATCACAAAACACACAGAAAACCTTTGCTCACAATGTTCAAACAAATACCGTTTCAATACAATGTAATCAAGGAAATATCCTACATCATCTTCTATACATGCTTTTCCGAACTGCTGTGGACGACTTTCAAACTTTAACCCTGCCATGAAACCATCCTAGCCTTTCTCAAAAGATCCTGCCTGTTCCTTACTTCCATCCTTTGGCTTCTGCCCCAAGTAAATGATTCTGTGCATGTTTACACCAGTCACTCTTCCTCTTCTGAAAAGCTAACAGTCTCCTTCTGTTTAAAATACAGTTGATTCTGTAGACTTAACTCTGAGAGGCATAAGGTCACATAAATACAAAGGAAGAATGAAAAACTATTAGCCAAAGATGAGTTCTCCGACACCTAATCTGTGCCCAAACAACTGAAAATGTCACATCTAATATGACAGCCAGTGTTTTGTTTACAAAAGTTGCTACCATTGGGAATTTCCCTACTTCTAAGCTGAAGTCATCTTGGAGTTAGAATAACATTTCACAAATTGCAGAGTCCCCTGCATGAACATGTAGGATGGCCTGCCCTAACAAAAACAAAGTTTTTCCTTACTTTTTAACCCTGTCAACATCTTACTGCCCACGTGGAATGTGATAGCAGATCAGGTGTCCATAAAGTATTCATCAACTAATACTCACAGCCATGTATGAAACGATCACTTCTTCCTCCCCAGTTTTATATTCCATGTAAAGCGAGCATCGGTTGAAGGCTACACAAGAGGCTCTACTGCACAGACCTACCCAGAATCTCCTCATGCTACTTCTGTACTGCCAGACCGAAGAATATGGGATGCCTACAGCTATCACTTTACACACTATGCCACTACCTCTTCTTCTTTCGGCTGCTCCAGTTAGGGGTTGCCATAGTGGATCATCTGTTTCCATTTCTTCTTGTTCTCTGCATCTTGCTCTGTCACACCAAACACCTGCATGTCCTCTCTCACTATATGCATAAACCTTATCTTAGGCCTTCCTCTTTTCCTCTTATCTTGCAGCTCCATCCTTAGCATCCTTCTCCCAACATATCCAGCATCCCTCATCAGTACATATCCAAACCAATGCAATCTTGCCCCTCTAGCTTTGTCTCCAAACCGTCCAACCTGAGCTGACCCTCTAATATACTCATTTCGATTCCTGTCCATACTCTTCACACACAGTGCAAATCATAACATCTTTAACTCTGCCACTGGTAGCTCTGACTCCTGTCTTTTCATCAGTGCCACTGTCTCCAACCCATATAACATAGCTGGTCTCACTACCATCTCTTAAACCTTCCCTTTCACTCTTACTGGCACCAGTCTGTCACAAATCACTCCTGACATTCTTCTCCACCCTGCCTGCACACTCTTCTTCACCTCTCTCCCACGCTCACCATTACTCTAAATTGTTGTTCCCAAGTATTTAAACTCATTCACCTTCACCAGCTCTACTCCCTGCATCCTCACCATTCCTCTGTCATCCCTCTCACTCACACACATATTCTTAGTCCTGTTGACCTTCATTCCTCTCCTCTCTAGAGCATATCTCCACCTCTCCAGGGTCTCTTCAACCTGTTTCCTACTCTCACTTCAGATCTCAATGTCATACGCAAACATCACAGTCCATGGGGACTCCTGTCTGATCTCGTCTGTCCACCTGTCCATCACCCCTGCAAATAAGAAAGGCCTCAGAACTGATCCTTGATGTAATCTCACCTCCATCTTGAATGCATCTGTCACTCCTACCACAGACCTCACCACTGTCACACTGCCCAAGTACATACCCTGTACCACTCTTACATACTTCTCTGCCACTCCAGATTTCCTCATACAATACCACAACTCTTCTCTAGACACCCTATCATATGCTTTTGCTAAGTCCACAAAGACATAATACAACTCCTTCTGGCTTTATACTTCTTCACCAACACCCTCAGAGCAAACATCACATCTGTAGTGCTCGTTCCTGGTATAAAACCCGTACGGTACTTACGTATTATCGCAACCAGATTTTTAACGGCAATAGCGGTTGCTTCACAATCATTAAATATGCTAGTTAATGTTGTAAAACTGTTGTAGAATGTCTATTTTTGTACCACAAAAGTGTGTTTTCTTTACTTATATCAACAAAATGCAAAAAACATAGTGTTCATGTTTCTTTCAGCACTTTACCGCAAGCATATTTATTATTTCAAGTCCGCCTGCTGCACGTTCCTTTGCTTGCCCATAAAAAAGACTGCTTCCCACCACATAGCAAAAGAAAACCACCGAAAGACCTATCAACATCATTATCTTAGTAATGAAATCAATGATCGCTGAAGTAGTATGTGGTTTTGTCAGAACATGCCACCTTCACAAATCTAAAACATCAGTCCTACCAAGTTTTTCATAGAAAAATGACCACGGAATCAGCTGTCAACATCATCCACCCTCACGATTTAAAAGCATTAATAATTCAATGGTTCTTTTCAAGACCGATTAAAACATTGTTAAAATAAAAAGTTTACGAAAGCCACATTTTTTGTCTCTGTGTTTTCCTTATCTGAACTTATCCTTACCTAAACTAGCTGCAGTGTTTTGAACATCTGATAGGAAGCAAAGACAATCGAGGGGATTTTCAAGTAGAAAAAATGGCAGTACTGCAAAATCATTTCGACATTCTTCATTCGAGTTTTTTTTTTTTTTTGGATTACCCTCTCTATTGTAATTGATCCCCAAAGTGAGACTATCATTAGGGGAATGAAAGGAAGTTAGCAGATTCAAAAGATTTTGCAGTACTGCCATTATTTTTACTTGAAAATCCTCTCGATTGTCTTTGCTTCCTATCGAATGTTCTGATGTAGGTAAAAGGGCACAGACACTGCAGCTAGTTTCTCCAGTCAAGCTACCGCAGTCGGTGAAGAAGCAGCAGCGGAAGAAAATGGTGACTACTTTCCCAAGCCCTCTGTTTACAGCCCCAGCCTTCCATTAAAACTTAAAAATGTCTGACCTTACTTGTAAAACACAAATTAGACAGACTTTACAGGGCAAACCCAAACATCCATTCTTCAATTTAATGTCAGTTATCGCAGCATGAAAATCTGGTTGCGATAAGTACCAACCGTACTGCTGCTCACTAAGCATCAATTTTTGCCAGATTTAATATGCGGACAACAATACTGTGCCACTACCCCTAATAATCCTAATACCAGTAAGTGGCAGATACCATTCAGGAAAAGTGAGAGGAGTTAAGAGCTTTACTCACTGCTATCACAAAGGGGCTGGTAAAAACTCTTCTGGGAGTCCAGGAAATGACCATGCTATTCAGCTACTACTAAGTGTGCATATGTTGGGGGTGGGAGTGGGTATTTCTTTCATACAGGGGAAAATAGAGTTATGCACTGATGCTCACATCCATGTTCCTATCCAACACTAAACACACACATGCACGCACCCACACAATATTCAATTGTGTCCAGGAACTCTGATGTCCAGGGCCTATTAGCAACATGTATAAACCTTTACCTATCCTTACAAAAAAGAATAGTAGTGTAAAATCTTACAATAACCACAGATGTTCTTCTCTTTCATGTTGCAGTATTCTTTACATGAGGGATTCCCTGCCATAAATGATGCAGATGTCTGGCCAGTATACAAAAGCCTTTTACCACTGCCAGCTGTGTGGGACATCGCATGCAGGCCCAAAGCTGGCATCGGCCATAAAAATGATGTCCGCAGGTACCAGCCTCAGAACTGAATGCCCTAGGAAGAACATCAGCCTAAGGTACACAGGAAAAAACACACATCCAAAGAAAGAACATAGACCAGGGGGGGATGTTGGGAGGGATAGAATACTGCAAAATGGAAGAGAAGGACCTCTATAGTTGTGGTAAGATTTTACACAACTCTTCGATGTTCTTCTATTCCTATGCTGCAGTATTCTTTACATGAGGGTGAATACCACAGCTCATGAGCAAAAAAGGAAGGAGCCAAGGTGCTATCTACAAAGCTATGTAGAATGGCTCTAGCAAAACCTGCACTGGACCTAGAAATGCCACCCAACTTGTAATGTTTAGTAAAGGTGTGCATAGAAGTTGAAAAAAGCACCAGAGGTAGCTACAGCCCTAGTAGACTGACCCTTAACAGGAGAAGAAAGGTTCTTACTAAAAAAAACATAACAAAAAGAAACTACCTTAGAAATCCAAGTAGAAATAGTCTACCTGGAAGCAGGCCTTCCCAAAGCTCTGGGATGAAAAGACACAAAAAGATGATCAGACTTCCTGATAGTTTTAGTTTTATCCAAATAAAATCTGAGTTGTCTGTGCACATCCAAGGTGTGTACGATCCTCTCACTGGAATACTGTGGAGATGGAAGAAATTTGGGCAAATTAATGGACTAATTAAGCGACAACTCATTTACAACCATGGGCATAAAGGAAGGGTTAGTACGCAGGGAAAACCAGGAAAGGTGGAGATGCCATCAAGGCTTGCAATTCAGACACTCTTCTAGCTGATGTAATGGCAAATAGAAGCACAGTCTTCCAAGTACAATACTGCAAAGAAGCTGTTGCTGCTGGGTCAAAAGGAGCCACAGTGAGCTTTAGAATAAAATTAAGATCCTGGGGAGGTGGAACAGGTTTCCTGGGAGGTCTAATGTGAAGAACGCCTTCAAGGAAAAGTTTAACCTCCAATCTAGAGGCCAAAGTGGGAAACGGAGGCAGATATGCAGAAATAGCTGAAAGGTGAGCTTTAACAGAAGAATAAGCCAATCTAGCCTTCAAAAGTTCACACAAGTAAGACAGAACCAATGGAATGTCCACATTTAGTGGATCTAGGTTACGAGAAATACACCAGATGGAAAACCTCTTCCATTTAGATAAGTAGGATTTTCTAGTACTGGATTTCCTGGCCTCCTGCAACATCCTAAGCACATCCTCAGAGAAAAAGTGTCTAAAAGAAATCAAAAGTTTATTACCTAGAGTGTGAGGTGCAGAGTTGACAATGGAGGGTGAATGAGTGATCCATTGTCTTGTGTGAGGGGATAAATCCTGAGAGGTAACTTGTGATGATTGCCCTTGGCTAAATGCAGAAGAAGAGGGCACCAATGTTGTCTTGGCCAAAAGGGAGTCACCAGCATGATTTCTGGTTTGTCCTGGTGAATCGTCAGCAGAACTTTCTGAATAAGAGGAAAGGGGGGGAATGCATAGAGAAACACCCCTTTTCCAAGAGATTGATGCAGCATCCATCTTCCATACCCGAGGATCTGGAAATCTGGCACAAAATTTTGGAAGATGTCGGTTCAAAGGGGAGGCAAAAATATCTATTTGAGGTGTACCCCACCAGTGGAGAATGTCCAGAAACCATCCCTGTGTAACACCCATTTCTGGGATTGAGTCATGAACCTGCTCAGAGTGTCTGTCACAACAGTCTGATTGGAAGAGATGTACATTGCCTGCAGAGTGACTTGATACCGAGTTGCCAATTCCCATGCCAAAAGAGCTAGCCTGCACAGAAGGTATGATTTTGTCCCCCCTCCCATTTGTTTGCATACCACAGAACTGTGGTGCTGTCTGTAAATAGTTTTAGAGGTCATGGATGAAAGAGAGTATGAAAAGCCTGAAGAGGCAGCAGAACAGCCCTTATCTCTTATGTTTATTTTCTGTCCTTTGCGAAGGAGGCCACAGGCCTTGCACCTTTATGGATGCAAAGACTGCCCCTCAACCCATGTCTGAGGCATCTGTGAACAACTCTTGAACTTGTAGGGGAGGATGTAAAGGCATGCCTGGATTCTGGGAAAATTGCTGAATCCACCAAAGAAATCCCCTCTTTAGGTACGGAAGAAGAGGGACAACAAATTCCAGTGGATGTGCATGCTGCATCCAAACTGATTTCAGGTACCATTGAAACTTTCTCATGTGGAGTTTGGCAAGAGGTAGCATGGGTATAGTCGAAGCCATGAAGCCTAGAAGCTTGAGAAACTCCCTGGCTGTCAAGGACTGCAGAGGGAGAAGGTCATGGAAGTAAATCACTACAGACAAAATTATTAGGAGGAAGAGAGGCGGACACGAGATCTGTCCGAATCCGCCACCACAGGAAAATGTGGTCCTGTGAAGGGGTGAGCATGGATTTTTTAAACTGACCGTGATTCCCAACCTTTGTAGAACAGTATTAGTGAACAGAGATTGTGATGTAATGTCTCAGGGAGTGATGCCTTTAGCAACAAGCTGTCCAGATAGGGGAAGACCTGCATGCCCTGGAGTCTACAGAAAGCAATCACAGGAGCTTAGCATTTTGTAAATACCCTTGGTGCCATAGAGAGACCAAAAGCAACGAAAACCATAAAAATGTTCCATAAAGGGGATGAATGGGAATATATAGGTAGGCATTCTTGATATACAGGGAGACCAAACAGGCCTGTGGAAGAATGAGAGGAAACAGAGCTTGGAGGGAAAGCATACAAAAGGCTAAGACCTTTAGAAGGTGTTAAGGTGAGAAAGGCCCAGAATGGGTCTCCATGAGCCATCTTTCCTGGGAACCAGGAACATACTTGAGTAGAATCCTCTTCCCTTTATGACAGTGGGACTTCTTGGATAGTTCACTGGGATATCAAATCTTGGAGCACCTCTGGGAAGAAAATAAGCTGTTCTCAAGGTGGTTGAGGAATTCCCATGAAAGGAGGAAGACTTTTCCAGACCATGAAATATCCTTTTTGGATAACGGACAGCACCCATGAATCATGAGTGATGTTTTCCCAGATTGGAAGGGGGAGAGTAAAGTGCTGAGAGAGAGGAATGTGACCAGAGGGAGCCAGGTAGGCACAGACTACCTGGCTTGTCTGGACAGCACTGCTATTGAGTAGAAGAAGGCTAAGAGGGCTTAGAATGCCAGATCTCCTGGCAACCCTTTTACCTCTGGAAGGAGGAGTATGAGATTGTTTCCTGAAAAAGCGGTCTTAACTGGGTAGTTCCTTTGGAATTTGGGAACTGAAGACACAGATATGTTTCAAATCCTGCAACTCTTTATCTTTCTCCTGCAGTGACTTGAACAAGGCAGCAGCTGCAGTACCAAACAAGGCATTAATATCTAATGGTACATCCGTCTGTTTAGCCTTAAAGTCTTTTGGAAGTGGTTGAAGTCTTAAAGAGTACGTCCTTAATACAGTCAGGGGCATCTGCCCTGGCAGATGTTTCAGCAGCATCATAACTGCATCTAATGGAGTGGCGTGCCACTTGGGAAGATGCCCCCAAAACAGAGGAAAGCTGAGACTTTACATCTGAATCTGGAAGGTCAGGGAGAAGCTGAATGGCATAAGAAATAAGGGTCAAAGCATACTTATTCATATGGGTTTGATTGTTAATTGCCCTAAAGGCAAGAGTACCTGAAGTGTACACTTTTTCTCAGGCCTTTCCATGGTTTTGCTCTCCTTACCTGAAGGGAGAATAGAAGTAGATGGCAAAAGTCTGGATGGCTTATTAGTAGCTACAGAAACCACCAGAGGGTCTGCAGCAGGGCATTTATAAAATGAATTTACAGTCTTCTGGAACTTTATAAAACCCATCTGGCTATTTGGGGGCAGAAGGTTGATAGTCTGAACTCTTAGAAGGAGAAGTGAAAGCGTCTAGGAAAGCTGGCAGAACTGGAGGCACAGTAGAAGAAGAAGGTGAATCCATTTGGAATAAATTGTAATATCTCCTCTGCACATCAGTAACCTGTGAGCAGTCCCACTTGAAAAACTCCCTCATATGAACAATAGTCTCCCCAAAGGTGATATCTTCACCATGAGACTCAATTCCATTGGACTCCTCCTCAGGAGAAACATACTCCAAGGAGGAAGAAATTTGGGCAGAGTATGGCAAAGACTCATCCTCAGATAATACCTGCTCCCTAAACCTTTTCTGAGGGTAAGAAGTAGGAGGAGGGATAGGAAGGAAAACTCCAGTGGGAGGCTATAAAATCATAAAGGCATTAAATAATCCCTGTGTGTTGAGGCCTGCCAGTCAGGCGGAGGTTCCCAAAGGGCTGGAAGATGTTTGGTTTCTGTTTCTTTTTAAGGGGCACAGCAGCCTTGTGGAATGCGGAGGGAACCAACGTAGGCGGCATTCTATAAACAGCCATCTGTACTTCCTCCCAAACCAAGATCTGAGGAATACCTCGAGGACCCTCCAAAATAATGAACCTAGGTTGCCTTGCTCGTCCGAAACGGACATCTGCAAAATCTGCAAGGATGTGCCAGTGGCTGACGCCCTGACAACGTCAGCTCCAGTACCTGCCGAGGAATCTGAGCCAAAATACAAACAGGCCTCTGGGCCTTCACTGGCCTTGAGAGGGATGTCTGGAATGGGAGGTACAGGCGAAGCTTTAGGCCTGAGTTTATTGGCCTTCCTCACAGGTGCAGCAGAAGGGCCTCCCGCACCCTCCATAATGTCACTTGCTAACCTCTTAAGTCTTTGATTCTCAAGGAAAATATTAAGAGAGTGAAGGTGGCTATGCAAAGTTTTGGGAACAAATGTCTGACATATAGAGCAAGACCTATGGTGGTGGTTAGGGCCTAAACAAAACAGAGACGGATAGTGAGTAGCTTTATGTGGAATTTGTCTTCCACAACGGCACTTGCCTTTCCTGGATGACATGTAATCTCAGACATAAAAACAATAGTAAAAGTAAAAGAAAAAACTCCCCAACAGGGCACTTAGCTTGAGTAGCTTATACAATAATCAACAACTCAGGTGAGCAGACAGACAATCAAAGATGACATTTGGACTGGCAGCAGAGAAGTTCAGAGGATGATATGTGTGGACATCACTTTTACGGCCGACACCAGCTTTGGGCCTACTTGCGATGTCCTATGTACCCAGCAGTGGTAAAAGGCTTCTGTATACTGGCCGGATGTCAGGATAGTTTATGGCAGAGAATCCCTTATGTAAAGAATACTGCAACATAGGAATAGAAGGACATCAAGAGATATGCCATGGCTGTTGAACCGTTTTGTGTAGTGCCTAAAGACATTCCCAAATCCTGGTAAATGACACCTCCAGCAAATATCTAACTGGGCAATCAGTAGGACAGTTACACAGCAATACTGTGAGAGACTGCTGTTACCACCTGGCATTGTTCATCCCGGTGCACTAAGCCCACTTGTGTCTGCTGTCACAGAGCTGGCTAATGCTAGGCCTCTTGATACGACCAATTAAAGGAAGTATAAATGTTTCCTGTGCAGTGAAGGGTGATAAGCTCAAGCAGTAAAACTAAGCTGCATGTGTGAATGTTTACCTATAATCTTGATAAACTAAACTAAACTACTGATCCTTGAGATGTGTCGATGTAATGTTTATCAAATGTGCTGTTTCAGCATTACTATTGTTTGTATGCTGGTAGAAACAGCAAGAACGAGGCTGGGGCACATTATTATATTACAAAAATGTATTAATCTCA
The DNA here is from genome assembly GCF_019279795.1 of Protopterus annectens. NCBI lineage: Eukaryota > Metazoa > Chordata > Ceratodontiformes > Protopteridae > Protopterus > Protopterus annectens. The sequence continues at coordinate 1,110,819,481 of NC_056737.1, read as the reverse complement.
GTCCCAGTCGTTTTACCCCACACAGACAGACAGACACACACACACACACACACACACACACAGTTTAGAGAAATGGCAATTCCCCTACAGCATCTTTGGAATGACAGCAAAACCAGAGCACCAATAAATATCCAAAAGGATACTAGGAGGGTGAGCTGACTCCATACAAAAGCCACCCCAGCCAATAACTGAACTGAAAAACAAACAGCTATGAGACAAGCAGTGCTAACCACTGCATCAATACACCTGGAATTATTGCATAACAAAAACTATACCGAAATATTACATTCCTGTATGTCCACTAAGACATGTATATTTCGACACTTCCTACAGAAGATGTTCAAAAGGACACAAAAGAGGGGAAAAGTAGTAAGGGATCAAACATGACTGTGGACAGCATTCCAAAATTTAGGTCAGTAGATGCAGAAGGTCTTACTGCCAAAAAGCAGAACTACGCAGTGAGCAGCTAAGAGAATTGAAGCACAAACAAGGGTAAATGATCTGTCCAAGGTTCTGAATGACATCTTAGAGGAAACAACCTAACTGAATGAGTTTGCAGTTTAAAGGCACATGAAGTTAAAGCTGCTGTTTCAGGTCACAGCAGTGAGAGGAAATGTCCTAACTGAAGGAGTCTGTAGATTCAAGGTAAATGAAGTTAAAGCTGCTGTTTGAGTACACTGCAGTGAGAGGAAATATTCTAAATAAAGGAGTTTGTAGACTGAAGGTACATAAAATTAAAGCTGCTGTTTCTACTCGCATAAACCACTAGTCTCAGGAAAGTGTCTAGTGATACTGCAGTATTATACACAAGTTTTGAATAAGCTTAGTAATCTTGTTTTCAAATGACTGGATCTATAGTGAGCTTCTTATGGTACTACTTAATAGGACAGGAAAGTACACTCATGGATGGTGAACACAACTCATTTTTCTAACCACAACCTTGGCTGCCTAGATAATGTAGCAAGATGCTTATAGATGAAAAAATATAGCATGATTTTTTTTTTTCACATTGAAAAGTGAAGGAGTCGGTAGAGTCGATCCACAGTCCCAAACACTGTACACTATAGTTTCATTCCTACATATAAGAAAGGGAATTAATGGTCCACGTTGCAGGTAGGCTTTTAGCTACACAATGAAAGGACAAGATCTTTGCCTAGATGCCTCTTGTTTTTCAATTACTTGGTTCCTTTCCACAAAAATACCAATTCCTTAGTACCTGCCTAGATCTCTAAGCACAGTAGATAACAGGGAATACTAGCAATACATGGATTTCACTGGAATTCATCAAAATGAGATCAACTGATTAAACTGCCTCCCACTTAAATCAAAGAATTGCCAATATTAATAAGATTCCAGAACTCTAAGTAAAATCCTTAAACCCCAAAAGGTGAAATTTGGGGAGTTAGTCTACTTACACAGATGGAGAAGTGTGGAGATGCATGTGCCCCTCCCCCAATGTTTTTTCTTTGAATTTTTGTCATGGTTAGCATCGTGCATTGTTGGCTTTTGGAGATTCTTTGCCATTCTATTTACAGAACTGCTCTCAGGACCTACATTACTAGAGATTACAGGAATTCTACTTATGGAACTGCACTGAACTCATGTTATAGGGATTCCTTTATGGAACTGCTCTGAACCCATGATATACGGATTCCTTTATGGAAATGCTCTGAACCCATGTTATAGGGATTCCTTTATGGAACTGCTCTGGACCCACGTTACTGGTGATTCCAGGACTTTATGGAACTGCTCTAGACCCATGTTACCAGTGATTACAAGACTTTATGGAACTGATCAGGACCTACATTACTAGTGATTACAGGAATTCCACTTATAGAACTGCTTTGAAGCCATGTTACAGGGATTCTTTTATGGAACTGATCTGGACCCATGTTACTAGGGATTCCTTTATGGAACTGCTCTGGACCCATGTTATAGGGATTCCTTTATGGAACTGCTCTGGACCCGTTACTGGTGATTCCAGGAATTTATGGAACTGCTCTAGACCCATGTCACTAGTGATTATAGGACTTTATGGAACTGATCAGGACCTATATTACTAGTGATTACAGGAATTCTATTTATGGAACTGCTCTGAACCCATGTTATAGGGATTCCTTTATGGAACTGCTCTGGACCCATGTTACTAGGAATTCCTTTACGGAACTGCTCTGAACCCATATTATAGAGATTCCTTTACGGAACTGCTCTGAACCCATGTTATACGGATTCCTTTATGGAACTGCTCTGAACCCATGTTATAGGGATTCCTTTATGGAACTGCTCTGAACCCATGTTATAGGGATTCCTTTATGGAACTGCTCTGGACCCATGTTACTAGGGATTCCTTTATGGAAATGATCTGAACTCATGTTATAGCGATTCCTTTATGGAACTGCTCTGAACCCATGTTATAGGGATTCCTTTATGGAACTTCTCTGGACCCATGTTATAGACATTCCGTTATGGAACTGCTTTGTACCCATGTTATAGGGATTCCTTTATGGAACTGCTCTGGACCCATGTTACTAGGGATTCCTTTATGGAACTGCTCTGAACCCATGTTATAGGGATTCCTTGATGGAACTGCTCTGAACCCATATTATAGGGATTCCTTTATGGAACTGCTCTGGACCCATATTATAGGGATTCCTTTATGGAACTGCTCTGGACCCATGTTATAGGGAGCCCTTTACGGAACTGCTCTGGACCCATGTTACTAGGGATTCCTTTATGGAAGTGCTCTGGACCCATGTTATTACTAGGGATTCCTTTATGGAACTGCTCTGGACCCATGTTACTAGGGATTCCTTTATGGAACTGCTCTGAGCTCATGTTATAGGGATTCCTTTATGGAACTGCTCTGAACCCATGTTACCAGGGATTTCTTTATGGAACTGCTCTGGACCCAGGTTACTAGGGATTCCTTTATGGAACTGCTCTGAACTCATGTTATATGAATTTCTTTATGGAATTGCTCTGAACCCATGTTATAGGGATTCCTTTATGGAACTGCTCTGAACTCAAGTTATAGGGATTCCTTTATGGAACTGCTCTGGACCCATGTTATAAAGATTCCTTTATGGAACTGCTCTGGACCCATGTTATAGGGATTCCTTTATGGAACGGCACTGGACCCATGTTATAGGGATTCCTTTATGGAACTGCTCTGGACCCATGTTACAGGGATTCCTTTACGGAACTGCTCTGGACCCATCTTATAGGGATTCCTTTACGGAACTGCTCAGGACCCATGTTATAGGGATTCCTTTATGGAACTGCTCTGGACCCATGTTATAGGGATTCCTTTATGGAACTGCTCTGGACCCATGTTATAGGGATTCCTTTATGGAACTGCTCTGAACCTATGTTACCAGGGATTCCTTTATGGAACTGCTCTGGACCCATGTTACTAGGGATTCCTTTATGGAAATGATCTGAACTCATGTTATAGCGATTCCTTTATGGAACTGCTCTGAACCCATGTTATAGGGATTCCTTTATGGAACTTCTCTGGACCCATGTTATAGACATTCCGTTATGGAACTGCTTTGTACCCATGTTATAGGGCTTCCTTTATGGAACTGCTCTGGACCCATGTTACTAGGGATTCCTTTATGGAACTGCTCTGAACCCATGTTATAGGGATTCCTTGATGGAACTGCTCTGAACCCATGTTATAGGGATTCCTTTATGGAACTGCTCTGGACCCATATTATAGGGATTCCTTTATGGAACTGCTCTGGACCCATGTTATAGGGAGCCCTTTACGGAACTGCTCTGGACCCATGTTACTAGGGATTCCTTTATGGAAGTGCTCTGGACCCATGTTATTACTAGGGATTCCTTTATGGAACTGCTCTGGACCCATGTTACTAGGGATTCCTTTATGGAACTGCTCTGGACCCATGTTATAGGGATTCCTTTATGGAACTGCTCTGGACCCATGTTATAGGGATTCCTTTATGGAACGGCACTGGACCCATGTTATAGGGATTCCTTTATGGAACTGCTCTGGACCCATGTTACAGGGATTCCTTTACGGAACTGCTCTGGACCCATCTTATAGGGATTCCTTTACGGAACTGCTCAGGACCCATGTTATAGGGATTCCTTTATGGAACTGCTCTGGACCCATGTTATAGGGATTCCTTTATGGAACTGCTCTGGACCCATGTTATAGGGATTCCTTTATGGAACTGCTCTGAACCTATGTTACCAGGGATTCCTTTATGGAACTGCTCTGGACCCATGTTACTAGGGATTCCTTTATGGAAATGATCTGAACTCATGTTATAGCGATTCCTTTATGGAACTGCTCTGAACCCATGTTATAGGGATTCCTTTATGGAACTTCTCTGGACCCATGTTATAGACATTCCGTTATGGAACTGCTTTGTACCCATGTTATAGGGCTTCCTTTATGGAACTGCTCTGGACCTATGTTACTAGGGATTCCTTTATGGAACTGCTCTGAACCCATGTTATAGGGATTCCTTGATGGAACTGCTCTGAACCCATGTTATAGGGATTCCTTTATGGAACTGCTCTGGACCCATATTATAGGGATTCCTTTATGGAACTGCTCTGGACCCATGTTATAGGGAGCCCTTTACGGAACTGCTCTGGACCCATGTTACTAGGGATTCCTTTATGGAAGTGCTCTGGACCCATGTTATTACTAGGGATTCCTTTATGGAACTGCTCTGGACCCATGTTACTAGGGATTCCTTTATGGAACTGCTCTGAGCTCATGTTATAGGGATTCCTTTATGGAACTGCTCTGAACCCATGTTACCAGGGATTTCTTTATGGAACTGCTCTGGACCCAGGTTACTAGGGATTCCTTTATGGAACTGCTCTGAACTCATGTTATATGAATTTCTTTATGGAATTGCTCTGAACCCATGTTATAGGGATTCCTTTATGGAACTGCTCTGAACTCAAGTTATAGGGATTCCTTTATGGAACTGCTCTGGACCCATGTTATAGGGATTCCTTTATGGAACTGCTCTGGACCCATGTTATAGGGATTCCTTTATGGAACGGCACTGGACCCATGTTATAGGGATTCCTTTATGGAACTGCTCTGGACCCATGTTACAGGGATTCCTTTACGGAACTGCTCTGGACCCATCTTATAGGGATTCCTTTACGGAACTGCTCAGGACCCATGTTATAGGGATTCCTTTATGGAACGCTCTGGACCCATGTTATAGGGATTCCTTTATGGAACTGCTCTGGACCCATGTTATAGGGATTCCTTTATGGAACTGCTCTGGACCCATGTTATAGGGATTCCTTTATGGAACTGCTCTGAACCTATGTTACCAGGGATTCCTTTATGGAACTGCTCTGGACCCATGTTACTAGGGATTCCTTTATGGAACTGCTCTGAACTCATGTTATATGGATTCCTTTATGGAATTGCTCTGTACCCATGTTATAGGGATTCCTTTATGGAACTGCTCTGAATTCATGTTACAGGGATTCCTTTATGGAACTGCTCTGGACCCATGTAATAGGGATTCCTTTACGGAACTGCTCTGGACCCATGCTATAGGGATTCCTTTATGGAACTGCTCTAGACCCATGTTACTAGGAATTCCTTTATGGAACTGCTCTGAACTCATGTTATAGGGATTCTTTTATGGAACTGCTCTGAACCCATGTTATAGGGATTCCTTTAAGGAACTGCTCTAAACCCATGTTATAGGGATTCCTTTAAGGAACTGCTCTGGACCCATGTTATAGGGATTCCTTTATGGAACTGCTCTGGACCCATGTTATAGGGATTCCTTTATGGAACTGCTCTGGACCCATGTTATAGGGATTCCTTTATGGAACTGCTCTGGACCCATTTTATGGGGATTCCTTTACGGAACTGCTCTGGACCCATGTTATAGGGATTCCTTTATGGAACTGCTCTGGACCCATTTTATGGGGATTCCTTTACGGAACTGCTCTGGACCCATGTTATAGGGATTCCTTCATGGAGCTGCTCTGGACCCATGTTATAGGGATTCCTTCATGGAACTGCTCTGGACCCATGTTATAGGGATTCCTTTATGGAACTGCTCTGGACCCATGTTATAGGGATTCCTTTATGGAACAGCTCTGGACCCATGTTATAGGGATTCCTTCATGGAGCAGCTCTGGACCCATGTTATCGGGATTCCTTCATGGAGCTGCTCTGGACCCATGTTATAGGGATTCCTTCATGGAGCTGCTCTGGACCCATGTTATAGGGATTCCTTTATGGAACTGCTCTGGACCCATGTTATAGGGATTCCTTCATGGAGCTGCTCTGGACCCATGTTATAGGGATTCCTTCATGGAGCTGCTCTGGACCTGCTCTGGACCCATGTAAAAGGGATTCCTTCATGGAGCTGCTCTGGACCCATGTTATAGGGATTCCGTTATGGAACTGCTCTGGACCCATGTTATACGGATTCCTTCATAGAGCTGCTCTGGACCCATGTTATAGGGATTCCTTCATGGAGCTCCTCTGGACCCATGTTATAGGGATTCCTTCATGGAGCTGCTCTGGACCCATGTTATAGGGATTCCTTTATGGAACTGCTCTGGACCCATGTTATAGGGATTCCTTCATAGAGCTGCTCTGGACCCATGTTATAGGGATTCCTTCATGGAGCTGCTCTGGACCCATGTTATAGGGATTCCTTCATGGAGCTGCTCTGGACCCATGTTATAGGGATTCCTTTATGGAACTGCTCTGGACCCATATTATAGGGATTCCTTTATGGAACTGCTCTGAACCCATGTTATAGGGATTCGTTCATGGAGCTGCTCTGGACCCATGTTACAGGGATTACTTTACGGAACTGCTCTGGACCCATGTTATAGGGATTCCTTTAAGGAACTGCTCTGGACCCATGTTATAGGGATTCCTTCATGGAGCTGCTCTGGACCCATGTTATAGGGATTCCTTCATGGAGCTGCTCTGGACCCATGTTATAGGGATTCCTTCATGGAGCTGCTCTGGACCCATGTTATAGGGATTCCTTCATAGAGCTGCTCTGGACCCATGTTATAGGGATTCCTTCATGGAGCTGCTCTGGACCCATGTTATAGGGATTCCTTCATGGAGCTGCTCTGGACCCATGTTATAGGGATTCCTTCATGGAGCTGCTCTGGACCCATGTTATAGGGATTCCTTCATGGAGCTGCTCTGGACCCATGTTATAGGGATCCTTCATAGAGCTGCTCTGGACCCATGTTATAGGGATTCCTTCAGCGAGCTGCTCTGGACCCATGTTATAGGGATTCCTTCATGGAGCTGCTCTGGACCCATGTTACAGGGATTCCTTCATGGAGCTGCTCTGGACCCATGTTATAGGGATTCCTTCATGGAACTGCTCTGGACCCATGTTATAGGGATTCCTTCATAGAGTTGCTCTGGACCCATGTTATAGGGATTCCTTCATGGAGCTGCTCTGGACCCATGTTATAGGGATTCCTTCATGGAGCTGCTCTGGACCCATGTTATAGGGATTCCTTCATGGAGCTGCTCTGGACCCATGTTATAGGGATTCCTTCATGGAGCTGCTCTGGACCCATGTTATAGGGAATCCTTCATAGAGCTGCTCTGGACCCATGTTATAGGGATTCCTTTATGGAACTGCTCTGGACCCATGTTATAGGGATTCCTTTATGGAACTGCTCTGGACCCCATGTTATAGGGATTCCTTCATAGAGCTGCTCTGGACCCATGTTATAGGGATTCCTTTATGGAACTGCTCTGGACCCATGTTATAGGGATTCCTTCATATAGCTGCTCTTGACCCTTGTTATAGGGATTCCTTCATGGAGCTGCTCTGGACCCATGTTATAGGGATTCCTTCATGGAGCTGCTCTGGACCCATCTTATAGGGATTCCTTCATGGAGCTGCTCTGGACCCATGTTATAGGGATTCCTTTATGGAACTGCTCTGGACCCATGTTATAGGGATTCCTTCATGGAGCTGCTCTGGACCCATGTTATAGGGATTCCTTCATAGAGCTGCTCTGGACACTTGTTATAGGGATTCCTTCATGGAGCTGCTCTGGACCCATGTTATAGGGATTCCTTCATGGAGCTGCTCTGGACCCATGTTATAGGGATTCCTTCATGGAGCTGCTCTGGACCTGTTACTGGTGATTTCAGGACTCCATCTGGGGCTGTAAGAGTGAAGCATTTTCTAATTTGCTTCTCCTCACCTCTGGAATGTACCAACTTATCAGTTATGTTTTCAGACATTTCTTTACAATAGCTTAATGGGTCTTCCTCCACAAAACTTTTTTTTATCCACATCATTCATTTAATGTTCAATTTACACAGATATTGTTACCATAAAATCATTTTCTATTTTTATCTGTTTACTCTGTTTATTAATGTACAGAAAACTCAGTTAACTGGAACTCAAGCAAAGTACAGTTGTGTACACTTACCATAAATGTAGATGTTCGAGTGTATTCACTGTTGCAGTCATTACATTTGGGTAATCCTGCTGGCAGGTTGCCCTCAGTCGGCCTGAATTCCAAAGTCTTGGGTCCTGCGTCGGCTGCTGTCGCCCCTTCCCTGACGTCAGGTCTTCAGAGGTATAAAAGATGCGGCAGACTCCATTTTCTTTAGTTTTTCTTGCCCCAGATGTCAGGTGCCCCCTAAAAGGGTAGTCAAAATTGTTTTATATATATATATATATCCGACTCGGCACGCTTATGCTATAGAGCGAGGCCTCTTATTGGCTGAGCTATCTTTATCCCAGGATGCACCACCACTAATCCCCCAGATCTTGTTTGTCCGCATTCATGCACACATGCACAACTTGATTATATAACATTGTTAGATGTTTCAAGATGAAACAACAGGATTCGGACCTTCTGATATCCTCTGATCTCCAAGGAAGGGGGAAGGAGGGTGGGTTATTAGGAATGTAGGCGAGATGGATCCCAAACATCTAAAGTTATGTTGAGTACATAACTAAAAGATGTTATGTGATCCTATCTCGCCTACATTCTGTACTGATGGGACAGCGTCCCTAGCACCTAAATCCCGGGTGGCTCATTGGAAAACACTCCTGAGCACTGTGGAACCAAATGAAGCTCGTCCTCTAGATGCCACATCTAATTTGTAGTGTGAAATAAAGGTGTGGGAAGACCATGTAGCAGCAGCACAAATGTCACTAATAGCAAGCTTAGAATGAAATGCTATCGAAGTAGCCATAGCCCTTGTAGAATGAGCTTTGACAGAAGCGGTAAGCTCTTTGTTAGAATAAAAATAAGCTTGAGTAATACAGTCCCTGATCCATTTGGCAATAGCGACCTTTGTGACAGCTTTGCCCAATTTATTGTCTGCAAAGGATACAAACAACTGATCTGTTTTCCTTGTTTGTTTGGTCCTGTCTAAATAAAAACGTAACTGTCTGTGGAAATCTAGTGTGTGGAATATGAACTCCGCTTTGTTAGAGTATTTTGGGAAAAAAACTGGAAGCTCTAACGATTGTTGTAAGCAGAAACTAGAACAAACTTTAGGGACAAAGGAAGGATTTGGCCTGAGGGATACTCTGTCTTTGTGAAAAACCAAGCACGGGGTTTTACTGACAAAGCCTGAAGCTCTGAAACTCTTCTGGCAGAAGCAATCGCCACCAGAAAGGCTGTCTTCCATGATAGAAACTTTAGATCACATGTAGCTGCCGGTTCAAAGGGGAAAGAAGTCAAGGCGCATAACACTATATCGAGATCCCATGGAGGTGCAGGATGAGAAATCGGAGGTCTTAATAGAGCAGCACCTTTCAAGAAGGTCTTACACAATCTGTTGCTCATTAAAGGTGGGTCTATGGATTCGTGAAAATTAGAAATTGCTGCCAATTGTACCTTGATGGTGGAAACTGAAGAGCCTTGATTGAAAAGAGAAGTCAAAAATTTTAGTACTTCTGCCACGGGAATAGAAATGGGGTCCAGGCCCCGGAGTTGAGCCCAAATAGCAAATCTTTTCCATTTGCTAGAATACAGTTTCCTTGTAGCAGACTTATGGGCCGAAGATAATATGTGTACAACATCTGGATCCAATGTATGACTCCTGACTATCGTCGGAAGAGGAGGAGCCAAGCCGTCAATTTTAAGGTGTGTAGGGACTGGTGGAATAGTCCCGACTGATGAACCAGTAGGTCTGGGATCTGATACAGGAACCATGGACCTTCCAGAGCATGTTTCCGAAGATAGGGGAACCACACTTGACGAGGCCAGTAAGGAGCAATTAAGATCATTTTGCTCCCCAAGAGAGATGCCTTTTGAATCACCCTGGGAAGGAGAGGAACTGGAGGGAAGGCATAAAGCAAGCCGGTGGGCCAAGGACAGACTAGTGCGTCCATGGGGCTCTTCCCCGGAGCCGGGGTTAGGGAGAAGAATTCATTGCACTTTGCATTCAGAGGAGTCGCGAAGAGGTCGCAACACGGAACTCCCCATTTTCTGAAAATCTGACTTGCAACTGTCATATTCAGTGACCATTCGTGAGGAGACAGGATGGTTCTGCTCAATCTGTCGGCTATCACATTGGACTTGCCCGGTATGTGAGTAGCCACTAGGAAGTGTTTGGTCGAGACTGCCCATTCCCAAACTCTCATGGCTTCTCTGCAAAGAGGATAGGATCTGGTCCCTCCCTGTTTGTTCAGGTACCAGACAACTGACATGTTGTCTGAGTGAACAGCAATTACGCCCTGAGGGAGATAATCGTGAAGGGCTTGAAAGGACAGAAGTACTGCCCTCATTTCTAAGATGTTGATATGAAGTAAAGTTTCTTCCGGGTGCCATTTGCCTTGGACTGACCTGCCCAGGGAATGCCCCCCCCCACCCCGTCTGGGAGGCGTCCGTGGTCAAAGTGGCCGCCGGAGGAGGTAGAACAAAGGGTCGTCCCTGATCCAAGTTGGAGGGCACTAGCCACCAGCGAAGGTCCCGTTTTCAAGATTCCGTGATCCATACGAGGTGACTGAGGGGGAGTTCCTGAAAGGACCACTGAGCTGAAAGAAGCCACTGGAGAATTCTCATGTGCAACCTTGCCAAGGGGACTAGAAGAACCGTGGCGGACATGGATCCCAATAGCTGCAGGACCATCCTGGCTGGAGCTTTGGGCCTGGGAAGTAAGGCTCGAACTTGAGTCTGTATAGTTTGTATTCTGTCTGTCGGTAGATAGACCCGCATTCGGTTTGAGTCTATCTCTACCCCTATGAATCTTATGCGTTGAGATGGCAGCAACACAGACTTTGGCCAATTGAAGGTGATTCCAAGGGAACTGCCCAGTGATATAGTGGCTTGGAGGCTCTGCAGTAGTAGATGTCTGGAGGTGGCAGTTAGGAGCCAGTCGTCTAGATATGGAAACACCTGGAATCCTAGACTTCTCAGGTGAGCAGTCACGACTGCCAAACACTTGGTGAACACCCTGGGGGCTGTGGTGAGACCAAAGGGCAGCGCACGGAACTGAAAATGACTGCCTCCTAGGCTGAAGCGCAGATGTCTCCTGGACGCTTGATGTAGCATAATATGATAATAAGCATCCTTGAGATCTATGGAGCACATCCAAACACCCTTCTCCAGCAATGGGAGAATGGTTTGTAGGGTGACCATTCAGAACTTGGACTTTCTGACTGAACGGTTTAGGATGCTGAGGTCCAAAATGGGCCTCAAGTCCCCGGTCTTTTTTGGCACCAAAAAGAATCTTGAGTAAGTCCCTAATCCGATCTGGTCTGCGGGGACCGGTTGGATGACTCCTTTTTGCAGCAGCTTTAAAACTTCTGAGGCTGCAGTATCCCACTGACTGTGTGGCGGGTTCGGGATTTTTTTGGACTGAGAGGGGGGATGAGAGAATGGGATGGAGTAACCTCCGGCGATAATTCGAAGCACCCATCGGTCCTGAGTGATATCTTCCCAGGCTTTTAGGTGCTTCGAAAAACGACCCCCGACTGGCTCCGGAGCAGCACAGCCGGGCAATCCCTCAGGGACTACGAAAGGCTGAAGAGCCACGAAAGGACTCGCGGTCTCCAGTGTTGCGAGGGCCTCTGCCGCCTCTGGGACTGCGTCTTCCAGAAGAATTTCACCCTCCTCTGCCTCTGGAAGGGGAATCCTCCTGCTGAGAGGGGTAAGGCTTCTGAGATCTACGGAACCACATTTTCCCTCCTCTTTTAGCCTTGGGATAAGGCCGAAAGGGAGTGGAAAATCATGCCCCTACGGCAGTCAGAGTCTTACCCTCCTGTTCACAGCGGGTTAGTGTGTCCTTTACCTTGGGTCCAAACAGGGAGGACCCATCAAAGGGGGTGTCGGCAAAGGAAGACTTAAAGGCCTCCGCGAAATGACACAGGCGGAGCCAGGCTTGTCTCCGTAGAGCAATGCCTGTACCCGCCGCTCTACTCGCCCCTTCGGCCGCATAAGAAATGAGCCTCATGGACGAGTTCGAGATGGACGACATTGTAGCCAGCTGAGAGCCAACCGTCTGGGCCAGCTCCTCAGGCAGGTTACCCAAGAGGGTATCGGATAGCTCTTTAATCAGATCCCTCTGAAATCTGGTAAAGTGCGTAAGGTAGTTCAAGGACCTCAATGTAAAGGCCGCTGAACTGAGGGTGCGCTTGCCGTACCGATCCATGCTCCTAGACTCCTTATTAGGAGGATGGACGGACGTCGAAGCCTCTGCTACGTCTTGCTGGGTAGCAGATGCCACCACCAAAGCATCTACAGCCACACCTTTAGTTAGAAACTCTTTTCAGGGGTGCCGAGAGGAACTTATTAGGACGAGCAGGCACGGTTCCACAGAGTCTGGGTGTTCCCACGCCCGACAGATCAAATCCAAGAGCTCATCAAGGCGGAGACACCCAGGAGGCGGAGGGCTGAGCCCCGAAGGCCTTCAGGAACACTGACTCATCAGCAGAGGGAGGTTTGGACTGCCAGCCGCCTCGTTGTTTTAGGGCTTCCAGGATGTCTGCAAAGGAGACATCATCCGAGGACGACTTAGGGGACCCCTCTGCATCATCGAGATCAGTGTCTGATGTAAGAGACTCATCAGGGGAGTCAACGTGCTTCCTCTTGCACGATCTCTTCCTGGGGGGTTCTTCCAAAGAGGCTTCAGAAGGACCTCCAGAAGGGGGAGAAACCCCAGCGGGGGTAACCTGAGGCCCGGGGCTCCGCTGTCTAAGGACAGGGGGACTGCCAAAGACCCAGTCTCCGTATGCAGGGAAGGAGCTGGGGAAACTGTGGAGGTAGCCAAGGAAGATTTGGCTAATGCACTCCTCATAGCCCTGAAGGCGGGACCACCAGAATCCTGGGAGGGTCCCACCTCCGTGGCCACGACAGTGGACGGCACTCCCGCCGCCGACCAAGAGGGAGACTTGGGACCGAAAGCATCAATCCCAAGCCTCCCCCCCAGGGCCGAAGGAAGAAGTCCGTGTACTGAACTCCGACCCAAGAGCCGGAGTTGGAGCAAGGGTCGGGCCCGACCCTAAAACCTCCACCGGTTCCACCAGTGCCGGCTCCAACGGTGCCGAAGCTGTTGGAGGAGGAACCACAGTAGGGGAGTGGACCATCGGCTCCGAAGCCGAATGGGCTGGAGCCGAAACTAGCTTTTGGAACACCGGAGACTGGAAGAGTCTAAGGAGCACCCTGTCGATGTCCGAATCAGACATCTTGGATGATCTAGAGGATACCGATTGGGCCCGAACCGATTTCTCCATCGGCTCCGAAAGGCTCGGGGACCGGCTCCGAATGGACTCTACCACTATCGGCTCCGAGGGAGATCTCAAGGTAATTTCCCTCGGTGCCGATAAGGACTTCGGCTCCGAAGGGGAAGAGTCTGAGCCGGTAACCCTTATCGGCTCCAATATCAGTGGAGCCGATGAGGGTGACCCGCCTCTCGATGCCCCAGTCCTCGGCTCCGAAACCAGAGGGGTCGAGGCTGGAGGCATCGAGGCAGACCGTTCCGCCCTTGGCTCCGAAGTCCGTGGAGCCGATGGAGAAGTCTGCTTAGATTTTTTTGCAGTCGGTTCCGACTGACTGGTCGGAGACGACGCTTTCTTCTTTTTAGAAGGAGAGGAAGATAAAGCCTCCTCGAAGGATGGCTTGATTAACCCTTTCAGGATTAATTTGTTCTTCCTCTCCTGGAGGACTCTTGATGAAAAGGCGTGACACACGCTACACGATTCTTGTAGGTGCTTGGCGCCTAAGCAATAGACGCACGAGGAGTGGTCGTCCGTGATGGACATTTTAAAACCACACCTCGTGCATTTCTTAAATCCGGAGGGTTTGTGTTCTTTAGACATAGCCAAAAGGTCAAACACAGTTGTCTACAACCAAAAAGAAGGGTCACAGCAATAAAATATTCCTACTTTAATAATAATATTTAACATTTTTTTTTTTTTAGAATACAGTACAAAGAAAAATTTTTACAGAAAAAGAGAGATAGAGAGGGTCAAGACCCTCTAACTTAAACGGGTACTTGACCCACACACAAAAAACCAAGGTAGTAGAAACAACAGGGGAAGGCCCCTCTAACTTAAACGGGAAACCTTCCCTGACAGGAAAAAACACGAAATCCTCAACAAAAACTACCAATACACACTCGTATAACAACAATAGCTGTTAAAACAGCTTTTGGATTTAAATCAAGCAAATTTCTGACAGGAAAAAGCCTAAATAAATAGTACTTAGCCCAGCCAAGTTGAGACCACGTCTAAGCTCTGTAAGCGGCAAACGAGATCTGGGGGATTAGTGGTGGTGCATCCTGGGATAAAGATAGCTCAGCCAATAAGAGGCCTCGCTCTATAGCATAAGCGTGCCAAGTCGGAGCCGAGGGATCGGCTCTGAGCCCATCAGTACAGAATGTAGGCGAGATAGGATCACATAACATCTTTACTTTCATCTACAAGCAAATACACCACATAGGTTCCATCAGAAGAAAGGGGGATGGCGGGTGGGTAACCTGGACTGCAACAGTGAATACACTTGAACATCTACATTTATGGTAAGTGTACACAACTGTACTATGTTCTTTGTGTTTCACTGTTGCAGTCATTACATTTGGGTAGAGTCCCAAAGCTATTGCTGGGAGGCTGGAGCTAAACAGCATTAGGAGCGGCTATGAGTCCCTGCAGAACTGCAGTGGCAAAGCCTGCCATGGATTTAGATTAGAGTGGCAGATGATAGTGCTTTGTAAAGGTGTGCACTGAACTCCAAGTAGCAGCCTCTAAAATGCCCTTGGTTGGTACTCCCCAGAAAGGCTGCTGAAGTGGCTGCAGCTCTGGTTGAATGTGGCCTAATGCCCTTAGGCACTGGCTTGCCATGGTGTAAGTAGCAGAAACGAATGCAGTGGCCTATCCACTTTGAAATAATAGCCTTTCCTTGTGATCCTGCAGCATACGCCACTAGTAATTGCTCTGTCTTTCTGAAAACTTAGGTTCTGTCCAAGTAGAATCTAAGCTCTCTGTGTATGTCCAAATAATGCAGAATTCTCTCCCCCTTGTTCTGTGGATTTGGATAAAAGGTTTGCAGATGAATAGTTTGGTTAAGAGCCACACTGGAAACCACCTTAGGCATAAATGTTGGGTTTGTCCTCAGAGAGACCCTGTCTGGATAAAAAATGATAAAAGTTTCCACAGCCATGAGAGCCTGTAGCTCTGAAACTCGTCTTGCAGACTTTATTGGTAGGAGCAGAGCTGTTTTCCAATATAAAAACTTTATATCAGCAGTAGCAGCTGGCTCAAAAGGAGGCAGGGTAAGTTTTTCCAAGACATAGTTGAGGTCCCATGCAGGCATTGATCTCCTTGGAGGCCTTACATTTTTGGCTCCTCTGAGGTACTGTTTTAATAATGGATGAGAAAAGATTGGTGTCTCTGTATTGTAATGAGCCGAAATGGCAGAGGCATGAATTTTAATAGATGAAAAAGATAGGCCTTTGTCCAGCATCTCAGTTAAGTATTACAAAATCTGAGGAATATTTGGCACAGTTGTATCAGTTCCTTGTGCCTGGTTCCAAGCACAGAATCTCTTCCATTTTCCAGCATATGATTTCCTAGTACTAGGCCTCCTGGCCTCCAAAATGACATCCATCACAGCTTTACTGAGAGGTGTGTTTTGTATGACTACATTATCCACCATGCTGCCAGGTTTAAAGTCCTGAGTTGGCTGTGCAGGATCTGTTTGTTTTGCTGGGACAGTAGATGAGGTATTTGAGGTAAGGTCCAAGCTAGGCATTGAGACAAGTTCTTTAGGATTGGGTACCAGTACTGGCAGGGCCAGTCTGGGGCAATCAGTATCATCTTTGGCTTCTCATGTCTGACCTTTAGGAGTACCTTGGGGAGGAAAGGCAGAGGGGGAAAGGCATATACTGATAGTTTTTTTCCAGCTGAAAGATAGGGCGTCCACTTTCCATGCTTGTCTGTGACAAATCCTTGTGCAGAATCTTTTTAGTTGGTAGTTGTGAGGGGAGGCAAGTAGATCTATGTCCAGGCATTCCCATTTCCCTGTTATCATGCTGAAGACTTGTGGATCCAGCTGCCACTCGTGGGGATCCATGAGGTTTCTTGCTTAGTTCGTCTGCCAGACTATTTTCCTTCCTGGCAGGAATTGTGCCTGCAGATGTACTTGGTAAGTTAATGCTGTGTCCAAACTCATGGCTAGTCTGCAAAGGGGGTAAGAATGTGTGCCCCCCTGATTGTTTATATACCACATAATCATGGTGTTGTCTGTCTTTATCAGTAGTTGTCCCGGATGAAGTAGGTCCTTGAAGGCTATTAGGGCATTCTGAACAGCTAGCATCTCTTTTTGATTGATATGTAGATGCATTT
Organism: Protopterus annectens; assembly: GCF_019279795.1. Lineage (NCBI taxonomy): Eukaryota > Metazoa > Chordata > Ceratodontiformes > Protopteridae > Protopterus > Protopterus annectens. The sequence continues at coordinate 1,110,802,658 of NC_056737.1, read as the reverse complement.
GGGTTGAGGACCATGTGCCCTGAATGCATCTTCCTGCCATGTGGGCCACCCAGGCATAATCTGATGCATCCGTTGTTAGTATCTGCCTGGCTGGGGGTAACGTGAATGGTTGTCCCTTGTTTTGGTGACAAGCCTTTGCCCACCATCGAAACTTCTGTTGTAGGCAGGGAATGAGAGTAATCATTATTTCCAGGCTGTGGCAATGTTGAGTCCAAACACTTTTTAGGTACCATTGAAGTCTCCTCATATGCATTCTTGCATACGGAATTAGTAGGATGCAGGATGCCATGAAGCCCAAAGCCTGCAGAATTCTTCTTGCAGATAACTGGGCCTTTGTTGCCAACATTTTTAAATAGGTAGTCAGTTGCCTTTGTTTGGCGTGAGATAAGCCATATGGGCAGCTGTATTTAAGCTTGCACCCATGCATATTATCTCTTGAGAGGGTACTAGTTTTGATTTATTTTCGTTGACTGTGTACCCTAGGCATGTTAGAAGTCTTTTCACAAACATCAGATGGTGTAGAAGAATGTCCTCATTCTCTGCTTGAATAAGGCAGTCGTCCAAGTAAGGATATATTTGTATTCCTCTTTGTCTGCAGAATGCAATTACTGGTGCCAGGCACTTTGTAAAGACCCTGGGCGCAGTAGATAAGCCAAAGGGCAGTGCAGAGAATTGGTAATGCATTGAGCCAGCCTTGAAACTGAGGTATCTTCTGCATAACTGTCTGATTGGGACATGCAGGTATGCCTCTTTTAGGTCTAGAGTCACCTGCCAAGCGTTCTTGCCCAGCCTGGGCAGAAGCTGCTGCAAAGTCATCATCTTGAACTTTAGTATATAGAGGAATGTGTTCAGAATAGATTGGTCCAGTTTTGGTCTCCAAGTCTTGTCCTTTCTGGGTACCAGGAACAGTCTTGAGTAAAATTCTTGTCCCTGCTCTTGTTCTGATACTTGTTGAATGGCCCCCATGTCCATGAGGGATGAGACTTGTTTTTGTGCCTCTGTCCATTGATTTTTTTGGCAGATCTGGCCAGCCATTTGCCTTTGGCAGGGCATGGAAATGGAACTTGTACCCTTGTGACACGATATTTAGAACCCACTTGTCCTGTGTTATAATGCGCCAATTTTGAGAAAAAAGTGCTAATTTTCCCCCTAAGGGTGCTGCCAGGAGATAAGTGCTTGGTGCAGTCAGGGGGAAGTCATTGGGACTGTTTCCTGTATGGTTGTGATTTGTCTTCTCCAACTTTGGAGATAGAAGCACCCATTGCTTTGACCTGTAGGATCCTTGCGCCTGAGATCTGCCTCTAGGGCATCTGGATCTGCCCCTTTGAGGTCTGTCTGACACAGGAAAGGACCAAGTCTTTGTAGGCCAGTGTCTACTAAACCTAGGTGGCTGTACTTGTAAAAAATCTTTGACAGTTTGCATAGATTTAGCTTTATCCTCCATTTTCTTTAACACCTCCTCTGCCTTAACACCAAATAAAGTATCATGCTATAAAGGCACATCGAATAATTTAACTTTGACATGATCAGGCAGATTTTATTCCTTTAACCAAGCATGCCTCCTAATTACAGAACCCGTAACTGCGGCCCTGCAGGAGGCCTCCAAAGAATCAAAACCACATTGCAAAGTATGCTTTCCAGCTTGTTCAGCTGCATGCAATAAATCCTGCATTTCCTTGTTTTCTGCACATTTAGAGTTTAATAACATTTTCTGTTTAAGCAATGCCATGACATGTTGCTGATATTTGAACATATGAAACTGACAGTTTAAGGCCCTTATAGCCAAGGTAGCAGATGTGTAAACCTTTTTTTTTTCCATCTATCCAGTGCCCTAGAATCTCTGTCAGAGGGGGTAGGGTTTTGCAGCGGAAGCCTTAACTCCTTTGGGACCCTGTGAAATAGTTTCTAGGTCTGCAGCAGGGTTTTTAAAAAGGAATTTATGAGAGTCAGGAACCCTGTAATATCTGTCAGGCTTAATAGGAGCTGGAGGTAAGGAGTCAGGGGTAAGACTAGACTCCGAAAACACATCATCTGCAATGTCTAACACAGGTGGAATGGCTAGTGGCCTGTGTTGAGGTAGTAAAAGGAAATCCCTGAGCCTCTTTTTAGATTCAGAAAAATCTTCGCTCTCCCAGTGGAAATGCTCCCTCATGGTATGCAAGGTTTCCCCATAAGGTGGAAGAGAATATTTCTGATCAGAAGAAATAGAAACCTGATCTGAAGATTCATAGTCAGTCTCTTGCCTAGGCCTCTTATCAGGAGGAGGATGGGAACCCCTAATCAAGGTAATTAAGTCTTTGGCCATTTTGACCATCTGTTTTTTGGGCATAGAGTCCTGTCCACGTGGCTCTTGAGTTTGTTTCTTTGCTTTAGAAGGTGCTTTAGTCTTTGCCTTTGAAGCTACGGTTGGCTTAATGTAAAGATGTTTAGGTCTGAATACACCCTCAGAAGCCGGTGCCTGCTCAGCGGCTCCGGACCCATCTGAAGGAATAGTATCCAAGGTTCCAATACCTTGCGTTTCCAGCAGCATGGCCAACTCCACGTGGGAGTCGGTAGCGGGCTGCGACTCTAAAGTAGTGGGTGTCAGAGGCTGTGAAAGCGCCTCACTGAGAGCCAGCGACTGGCTTAGGAGAAGCTTCGTTGTCGGTTTTGGGCCTCGGTTGTCTATCTCTCTCCTTTTCTTTGCGTTTTTTGTGAACTCCGGTAGTCGGATGGCTATCCGACATTTCTGGATAATTAAACCAGCGTCCAAAATAGTTTAAAGCAAAATCATACCGATGCTTAATAGTGCGCTGGTTAAATCTAGCACAAAACCGACAACCAGCAACGTTGTGATCAGGGCCTAGGCAAGAAATAAAGTAAGAATGACAGTCCTTATGAGGTATTTGCTTTCCACAAGAAATACAATTATTAACTTTTTCTGACATCGGTCTGGAGCAAGAAAAAAAGTTTCCCCAACGGGGTACTTAGCTTTATTGAAGACTTCGGATCTGAAACTCAAACACGAAAATTTCAGGAGTCGGCCGACCGGCACTTACAAACTGCTTCTGCTTTGGGCACCGAGCGGCAAGAAAGACGAAAGAAAATGGCGTCAGACGCATCTTTTATACCCCTGACAACCTGACGTCAAGGAAGGGGCGACAGCAGCTGACGCAGGACCCAGGACTTTGGAATTCAGGCCGACTGAGGGCAACCTGCCAGAAGGATTACCCAAATGTAATGACTGCAACAGTGAAACACAAATAACATCCAGAAACAAAATGTAGAAATACAGTAACGTATGAACAATTCAGTTTTTCATGTGTTGAAGCTTGTTTTCCCCCTGCAGAAACATACCTTACATTTTTAAGAGTTTTAAAGTTTAAAAGGAAGATACAAATAAATTCCCCTCTCTCCCTAACCTGAGAACAAGTCAAACCAACTGACTTATAGCAAAAATGTAAACACTCACTCCATATTCACTCAGTTTGCACATTCTCTATCCGATCTCTCTCTCTCTCACACACAGTCTCTTCAGCTTTCAGACATGCATTCACTCACTATCTCCCTCTATTCTCTCTCACACGCACTCTTCAGCTTTCATACATCTCTCTGATCTCTCACATACCTTCTCTTCTGCTTTCATACATGCATTCACTCTCTCCCTCTATTCAATTCATTCAATTCCAATCCATTCAGAGTGCCACTGAAAACTGTTCCATGTGCCACACTTTCTATCAAAAATATAAGTTTAAAATATTATTATTTCAGCCAGGCTTTTAATTACTTTATTTCAATAATAAAATAAAATCAATACAGTGTTTATAGTATAGGATACAGTATGTCAGGTCTATTTTTAATAGCAACTCTCAAGCAACCAGAAACTACACTTATCCAGCATCTACCAATCACCATGGGTGCCGGATAACTGAGAGTTTACTGTAATACTCATTGAATTTCTACTTGACATATAACCAATGGAGATGAGGCTGAATTTGGTGCAGCTATTTGAGTGGGATATAAAATAAGAAATCACTATTTTTCATCAGTGAAGAAAAAATATTAGGAATTGCACATCTCTGTGAAATGTATACATCTGTTGGCTGAAAATGGACTTAAATATTGGACCTGTTTTCATATCTGAATTAAGAGAATATATTACAAAATTTTAAGCAAAGAACAAAAAATAAGAAAGTAGTGAATACTTCTACTGTAACAGGCCTCGGCTTATACTGGGTAAAGAACTGACTTGCTTTGATTAGATTTAAATCAGACACACCTTGTTGCCTTTGTTTTGGCTATGCTAACTGTAAATTCTTCAGTGTGAACCAGTTCTGAAGAAGGGGGAGGGACAGAGTGTGGTGGGGGAATCAGTGGTGCAGGTGAACGAAAACACTAGTGTATAAGTGCATTTTGAGGTTAAAGCTGTCCAAAGGAAGATCAGTGATGAAGAGGAAGAGAAGGACCACGACTTGTGAATATTATTTGAAGTACATCAGAAAGAAAAGTAGTACATTCTGTCAGTGCCTTGCAGAAGCAAATGAGAAACTGAAGTCCATTCACTCAAAAGCACGGCTGGCTTAGTCCATATGTGGTGAATACTTGTAACAGAAGGGGAAAAGCACTGCTGGCTTAGTCCACACATGGTGTGTACTTGTAATAGAAGGGGAAAAGCACTGCTGGCTTAGTCCATACATGGTGAATACTTGTAATAGAAGGGGAAAAGCACTGCTGGCTTAGTCCACACACGGTGAATAGTTGTAATAGAAGGGGAAAAGCACGGCTGGCTTAGTCTACACATGGTGAATACTTGTAATAGAAGGGGAAAAGCACGGCTGGCTTAGTCCACACACGGTGAATAGTTGTAATAGAAGGGGAAAAGCACGGCTGGCTTAGCCCACACACAGTGAATACTTGTAATAGAAGGGGAAAACCATGGCTGGCTTAGTCCACACACTGTGAATACTTGTAATAGAAGGGGAAAAGCACGGCTGGCTTAGTCCACACACGGTGAATACTTGTAACAGAAGGGGAAAAGCACGGCTGGCTTAGTCCACACACTGTGAATAGTTGTAACAGAAGGGGAAAAGCACGGCTGGCTTAGTCCACACGTGGTGAGTACTTGTAATAGAAGGGGAAAAGCACGGCTGGCTTAGTCCACGCATGGTGAGTACTTGTAATAGAAAGGGAAAAGCACGGATGGCTTAGTCCATACGTGGCAAATACTTGTAATAGAAGGGGAAAAGCACGGCTGGCTTAGTTCGTACGTGGTAAATACTTGTAATAGAAGGGGAAAAGTATGGCTGGCTTAGTTCGTACGTGGTAAATACTTGTAATAGAAGGGGAAAAGTATGGCTGGCTTAGTCCACACATGGTGAATACTTGTAACAGAAGGGGAAAAGCACGGCTGGCTTAGTCCACACATGGTGAGTACTTGTAATAGAGGGGGAAAAGCACGGATGGCTTTGTCCATACACGGTGAATACTTGTAATAGAAGGGGAAAAGCATGGCTGGCTTAGTTCATACACGGTGAATACTTGTAATAGAAGGGGAAAAGCACGGATGGCTTTGTCCATACATGGTGAATACTTGTAATAGAAGGGGAAAAGCATGGCTGGCTTAGTTCATACACAGTGAATACTTGTAACAGAAGGGGAAAAGCACGGATGGCTTAGTTCATATACAGTGAATACTTGTAATAGAAGGGGAAAAGCATGGCTGGCTTAGTCTATACGTGGTGAATACTTGTAATAGAAGGGGAAAAGCAGGGCTGGCTTCATCCATACACGGTGAATACTTGTAATAGAAGGGGAAAAGCACAGCTAGCTTGGTCCATATGTGGTGAATACTTGTAATAGAAGGGGAAAAGCACGGCTGGCTTCGTCCATACACGGCGAATACTTGTAATAGAAGGGGAAAAGCACAGCTAGCTTGGTCCATACACGGTGAATACTTGTAATAGAAGGGAAAAGCACGGCTGGCTTAGTCCATACATGGTGAATACTTGTAATAGAACGGGATGGGGTGGGAAATGCAGCTGAAAGTTTTGGATAGGCTAACGAAGATTAAGCTAGCAAGGGTTCCTGTGACCCCTGCTTTTCTAACTAAATTCAGAGGCAGAACGTAGGGCAGTCATGATGCTATGCCCGTTCCTAAAATTATGCTTGTTGTACAGAAAGCTAAAAGGCTGCAAATTTTTAGCACATTTGCCAGGGTGGCAAAGTCAGAAGGAGAGGTGTGAAAGAGTGGGTGGAAAACATGCAGCCACATATTGTGGCACAGAAATGCCCACTGCAGATTACTGCACAATAAGGAAGAACCCAGTGGACAATGGTATTATATGATTAAATGGCACACATAAAACAGTCAGATATTGCTTCCACCATATTAGCAGAACAGGAGTGGGATAATAAAGCTTTCATGAAAGACATTTAGTTAGAATATCTAGACAAATGCTAAAACTTTTTTTTTTCTTGTTAGGAACCACTTCCAGCTTTCGATGCAATTCTTACTAGGGAAGAAACATTTGCACAGCCTTATTTTTAGTACTTACAACTGATCATACCCCTTAATACTATTTCAGCTCTTTTAACACAATCCTAAAATAGACATACTGCCCTCTGCAAATTCAGAGTAAGTGGACCTAGATACAAATGAACTGCAAGATAGAACAAGTACTCTTAACACCACAGTGGAGGAGGGAGAGAGAGAAAGAGACAGAATTAATTTAACTCAAATACATTCTGAGACTACATGGTACTGCACAATAAGGAACCTATTAGCAAAACAAACTAGAAGTACTTTCTGACCCTAAAGGACCTCTCTCCATCCACCCCCAACAGATTCCAGAAGGGGATAAACATTTCAGGATATGAAAGGAACGCTTAAAACCAAACCCTGTATCAAAAGGACAAGCAACCATTACTTCTTCTGCTGCATTAAATATTGGATATGCTTTCACTTACCCCCCCCCCCCCAAGTGGGCTTATACTGTTTCATAATGTTTCTTACAGGGTTAGTGAAGCACTCTTGGCCACATTGCCAAGGCCTCAGCCTTATGATGGTATCTGAAATGGAGGCTGTCAAATTCCTTATCTATCAAATCAGATGAGCTACAAGCAGCTAATGTCCTCTCACAAACATAACCTCTGATGACTGCATCTGGCAGCTGGCGAAGAGGGTTAAGGTTGTGAACTGTAGTCCTTATTTTATGGGGTTTGACTCCCTAAGCCCTCATTTGCCTATTGTGTGATATTGAACAAGTCAATTAAAACAGTGCTTTAGGGCAACTGGGAATTTTTGTTGGGGTCCACAATGGTCCCCTAGACAGCCAGCTTAGGCACTATCTATGAACCTAAAGGATGACCCCTTTCTGTCACCCTTCATGTCAGTGCATGGGGAATGAATGGAAAAGTTGCTACAAAAAGGGCCTGATGGACTGCAGGAAAGAAAAAGTTTAAAAAATCTATACATTCTGACAGTTGTCCAAGACAGTCCTATATATTAACAAAGCCTTAATAACATCGAAAGCGCTACTCCACAGCCATTTCAACAACACAGTAGCTTCCAGTCATAAATTATGGAAAAAACCCAGAACAGCAGGCAGCACTTACCCGTTACATAAAGCAAATGATCTTACATGACTACATTTTTTATGCAATTTAAGTGCAACAAACTCTACTGATCTACCCCCCAAAAAAATCTCCAGATATGTACAAACCATAGGACGATATTGTGAACGTATAAGACAAACTGACTGTTATATACTCCTCCATTATACGCGCTACTGGTAATCTTATTGGTGATGTGTTTATACATGCTACTTGTGTAAGTATAAATATTAAATCGGAGAGAAAAAAAACAGAGCAAAGTACTGGATAACTACAGGCTTAACCTGATTTTCATTGTTTGGCTAAACTTCTAAAAAGTGTAAGCATAACGCATTTAACCTCAAAAGATCTGGGGCCAGATTCACGAAGCCTCCGTGTAAGAGTTATAACGCTTACACGGAGGCTGCAGTTAAACGGTGTGATGTCAGCATGTCATGCATATGCATGAGGTGCATGAGGCATGCTGAATCACACTGTAACTCTTACACGGTCCGTGTAAGAGAGTAGGGGGCGTGTCCGTAGGCTAAGCCCTGCATGCGGACACGCCCGGAAGTGTAGAATGGCTGAAAGTAAACAGCCACGAGAGGCCATGGAAATGTAAATAAACACACTACACAACACATTCCCCCACAGACCATCAGTGTACAAAGTGAACAGATGCTATAAAATGAAAATAAAAACTGTTTTATTTTTTTTTAAAACCCGTAAATGTGTGCTACTGTGTGCTCGTGTCTGGTGTGCTACTAGCGCAATTGCAGTTAGCAGGAGTGGAGAAGGATATGAGAACTAAATATGCAAAGTAAGCCAAGAAGAAATAGCTTAGCGGTAGAGTTGCCGGCTTAAGAGTAGGCAGGCAGGGTTCGAGCCCACACAACAACCTTTTTTTTGTAAATAAGCACTAAAAGGCCCCTGACAGTATTGTACAAATGTAAAAGTATACCCTTTTGTAAAATGGAATGAAATGGAGCATATATTTTGAAGTAACACAATAATAAAAATAATTAGAAATGTACTGATAGCTAAGCTGCTGTGAGACAGAGTGCCCGTAGCTGCGTAGTGTTTAAAAAACTGCAAACTGCATGCCCGTTGCTAAGCACCGGTTTAACAGGCTGAAACTGTTTGCAACTAGCTGTGCTCAGCTTAACATGTGTGTCACTAGCCAATTAAGGTTTATCCCAGCACACACCGTTTGCGCGCCGCTCCCACAAGCTAACTGCCAGTGCGCATGCGTTAGCTCCGCGCAGACCTGCTTTTAAGTGCTTAAAAGTGCTTATGGCATGTTTGACAGGTCCTCAACTCATTTCTGTCAGGAAAATTAGAAATCAGTGGTCAGATTCGAACCCAGGATACCATGCACTAGAGTCAAGGTACTAAACCACTAAGCCATGACAGCAATACCTAGAAATGCAGAAATAGCATATATATGGGATAAAATCCAGAATGGAGCATGATAAAGCATTTTCAGTGAAGTAGATACAATTCCAAAACAGCCAATCACAAAAATGTGCGGGAAAAGCGGTATATATAAGCCCCATAGGCGGGAATACACAGCATAACCGATTGTAGAACAGACCTGCAGTCAGCATGAGTGGAGTAGGTGAGGGACGTTGCTTTCGAGCACAGCGTTGGGGCGTTGAGGAGTCCAGATACATGGTCTGGCCCCTAGTCCACAGTCATGAGGCCCAACTCATGCAGGGCCAGGTCTCATGGGGAGCATATAGAGCGGAGGCATGGGACCGGTTGGCTCATGATCTGACCAGTGCTACTGGCATTCCACGCACTGGTGAGCAGGTCCATCACCACCATGCGGACCTGAAGTGGCGTAAGCAAGACCAGTTGACCCAATGGATCCAGGAGGCCCGGGATATGCCCAACGCCCCACTACTGAGTAAGTTACATTTTATTCATGTATGTAAGGATTTCAACTAGCTGATACCATGGAGATGTGTAGTCCAATATTACTTCCTTTGTATTACAGCTGCAGGTGTTCGCTCTGCGAACCGCGAGACGCATGACCGCAGGCTGGCGCGGCTGCGCCACCATGCAGGTTAGTAACCCCACCTAGTACTTGTAAATAAATATTATAGTGTAGCATGTATCAGAACTCTGCAGTGTATTTATTAAAAGTAATAGAATGTGCAAGCAAGAATTGAAAGTCTGCAGGTATGGCTGCAACAAGTTCATCAGTATGCAAGTGTAACTGGAAATATAATTGATAGAAATAAATAGTGCTGTAATACAGATGTCCCACCATTAATTAAATATAGTATAACCTGCAGTAGTCTCCAGAGTACAGCTTCAGAATCTGAGGTAGTCACATGTGAGATTTATCCCCTGTTGAAATGCTGAATCATGACAGAAGTGAGGCTGTTGGAAAGTGTTTGAATCACCACAGGTCTAATATGTGAACAAAGCCTAGAAGTACCAACCTGAACTGTGAAGTTACAGGATGTGTGAGACTGACAGAAAGGGTAATGTATGAATAAATAAAGTAATAATAACCCCTGAATATATAAGCCTCAGTGTGTTTCTACAGAACTAAATGCATGTGGGAAGTACATATTAACATGCCAAACTGATTTCAGTGTGTCTGAATCTGGAATGTCTAGTCCAAAATCTGTATATGGTGATAACAGTAAACAATTTGCAGATAGAATGAATGATTATCTGACAGACTAAACAGCCATAGTTGTCCCCTGTCCTGTCATCAAAGTGTAGCAGGATGATGTATCTGATCAAATTCAAAATAAGTAGGATAGTGATGTATTTGTAACAGGTCTAGCATGACAGCCAAATAAAAATCATTTTAAAAAATCAGACTCAAGTTAATTGTGTACCTATTACAAATGTATATCAATGTGTAAGTTATGAATGTGTCATCATTTCCTTTCTCCACCCCATCCTATAATTGCAATTGTAAACACCCACTAAATATTGGTATGTGAACATTTCATTAACCATGGACATTTGTCCGTTTAAAAAATATATGCATGTCTGTTTGTGCATGTGCCCTGTTCATACCTGCAAACCTGATGACCTGTAGCCATCAATCAACCCTGCATGTTGTCTGAATGTGTATCCCTGTTCAAATAATGCATGTGATATTGATATGCCCGTTGTGCAATGGTGTGAATATCTGGGTGTTTGTTTAATGGGAATACCAATGCATGCTGTTACAACTAATTTGAATGGAATAAAATGCCACTAACCCAAACTAACATAACTACTCACAAACCTAGAATGTTTGGGAAGGCGGGTCCCAGCGGACCCACCTCTCCCACCTCAGCTGGCGACTGCACCTGGCACTAGTGCCCAGGCTGGACCTTCCTCCGGTGGCCCTGTGCCACCTTCGGGTGGAAGCGCTGCAGGGGATGGGGCCCGTCCCCCCTCTGCAAGCGTGGCCGGAGGAGTACGTCCACTCACCCTCCAAGGTGTCCGGTCTGTGGTGCGAAGGGAGATCCAAGACTCTGTTCTTGGGCCCCTACGCTAGTTCGAGGCTCGGTTGGCACAGCTTACGGGCATGCCCGTAGCCCCGCCTACACAGCCCCCAGCACAGCCTCGTCCTGGGCTGTGAAGGAACAGTGGCAACTGCCTATGGGTGGGGGTATCAGTTCCACTGTTGCCATCTGTGGGCTCATGCGTCTTGGATATCCCAACCTCTGTCCCCGTCAATTGTGTAACCCCCCCACTTGTGTCATACACCGCCCCTGTATGCGTCTTGTCTGTCTTGTCTGTTAACCTACCCAACCTACCTCCCCAGCTATACCGACTTCCTTCACCTGACATACCACTCTCACCTGAAAAAAAAAAAAAGGGCACTCTGTCCCACAAAAAAATTACGCCCCATACATAGCTGTCCATGTTGCACACATGTCCAATGGACATTTAAACTGTTAATTACAATTGGCTCTACAACAAATATTAATGTTGTCCTGACACCTCTCTCAGGGGTGGAAGGTTTCAAATGTCTCACCAAAATACATAGAAATACACAGCTGTTGCTGCGAAAGACATGGGCATCTATGGGCCTTACCTACATCCTTCCTGCAAATCCCACGCTTGTTTCCCTACTGTCTTACCCTCTTTGTGACCCCTTTTTCACCACTTTCCTGTCACCCCTTTTTCTTTTCTTTCAAAGTAAATAGCGCGGGTGTGCGCGTGTGTCAGCGGAGCTCAACGCCAGTGCACATGCGTGAGCTCCGCGCAAACGTGCGCAGACCTGGTTTTAAGTGCTTAAAAGTGCCTTTATGGCACTTTGATTGACAGGTCCTGTACTCATTTTGAAGGTTTGGAAAGAAAAATAAATTCCCATTGCCAGTCTCAAACCCAGGACCTTGGTAACATTAGTCTGTATGACCTACCACTAAGCCATGACTGCCATATGAGAAAATCGTGCTAAAATAAATATAACATGTAATAGTAGGAATCAATATAAAGGCAATATAGGAGGTGTACTACCCAAAGCATTTCAGGTAGAGTTTTAATGGCCGAATTACTGGATTCCCACACTAGTTCAGTGTTAACAGAAACAGCCCTGCTAATTGTCAGCTTGTACATAATAATGTAAGGTAATGTACATATATGAAGGTATGTATATGTACACATACATACATATAAATATACATTAATACATATGAAATATAGTTGTAGGTGTCAGTATCCATACACACTCACTACAGGAAACAGTGAAGATAAATGCAGCAGCCAGAATCTGCAACACAGCCTGACTCCTGTGAGACCTACTAACCCCTTAATTGCTGGAAGGTGCCTCCAGCACTTTGATTGATAGACCCTGTACTCAATTTGAAAGCAAAATACAAGCATACTAGTAGGCCCTACCACAAGACCATTGTAACACTAGTCTGTATGACCTACCAGCAAGACATGACTCCCATACAGGAATATAGTGCTAAATAAGTGGAACATGTAATAGTAGGAATGAAGATAAAGGCAATATAGTATGTGTACTACCCTAAGCATGTCAGACAGACTTTCACTGTCCCAATCACTGGATTCCCATACTAGTGTGTGTTAACAGAAACAGCCCTGAAAATCGTTAGCTTGTACCCAATATTGTCAGCTAATGTACATATATGACAGTATGTATATGTACACATATGTATATATAGCAATACATAATAAATATAGTTGTGGGTGTCAGTATGCATACACACTCACTACAGGGAACAGGTTGGAGAAATGCAGCAACCTGAATTCACAACACAGCATGAAGCATGAGAGATGTACTAACCTTCACACTCACTGAACATTTTCCAACAGCATACCAGCATGGTCCACGCCCTTACAACCTGAAAGGGCAACGCCTATCTCACGTACCTTTTTATAGCACTGTCCTGAAATCACAGTGAGACATGCAATCAGTACACAACTGGCTGTATGCAATTAGCCAATGCTGCCTTACAATTGGTGCAGAGGCCATCACATGGGCCTATGCAGATACCTACAAAAGCATTCAGTACCCACACTCCACACATGCAATACAGTCATTGCACAAACCTGAGAAAGAGAGAGAGAGAGACAGAAATAAGAAAATATACAGACTGCCAGCAGCAAAATCAGCAGCAGCAGCAGAAAATAGCAAGCAGCAAGCAGCACCACTGACACAGCAACAGCTGCCACAAACACAGGTAATGCAAAGTAGCAGGTTAATACTGTGTTTACTGTGACACCTCCAAATGTATCATAGTTCACTATCTATAGGTATGTCCATGAGATAGGTTGTGTGTACATAGTCCTGAAATATATACATATGTAATATTGCTGTACATGTTGCCCATACTTAAAACTTCCATAGCTTAGAACACAAGGCCAGTTGTGCATATGATGCAGTAGTTACCAGGGTCAGTACAGGTTACTCCTCATTGGTGTGGGACCACTGTGTATGTATGGCACTGTTCAGGTACATATCCTGTAGTATGGCCAGGGATTAATATCAGTCTGTCATGTGGTGCTATGTCCTCCAGGGGTGAACGTAGCACACATCCAGGGATACCATTTTGTAACAGTGATGCTATGTGTTCTGCAATGTTGAGGGTGGCTCTCACCTGGACATGTGAGAGGATAGGGAGGTTACAGTCATCTGGGATAACTAACACCACATGTGTAGGAGAATGGGGGGGGGGGTACCTGCACCTAAACTGTCTGCAACAATGTTGCCAATATCTGTGCATTCGGTGAATGTGAAGCATCTTAACACTGCTGACCACAGATGCCTTGCCTTCATGTGAATCTGCCCTGTGCTGCAGTAGCCTCCTGCTATTGTTATACAATGTGCCTGTATCTGTAGTCCACTGGACAGGATTAATAAGTGGTGTGCAGATGTTCTGGGTTAGATATGTGTGTGCACAGTACATGCAGTATGTGGGATGTCTGTGGTAAGCATATGCAAAGGGGCCGGCAGTGTGTGTTGTGGCTTCCATTGGCCCAATGGGCTGCATGGATAGCATCACAGTCATAACTAGTGAATAACTGTGTAATTACATGCATACATAGCAAGGTAGTGTACTGTGCTTGTGGTGTTGTTGGGATATGTATATCCAGGCTGAGTAATGTGTGTCCACATCACAGGGTTGTATGGCAACACACATCCAGTATGTAGGGATGAACACCCAGAGTGCGTCAGACGTGTCGCCTGTGCAGAAATATCTGGCCATTACCTGTGCATCCCCCACAACACACACACATGCAACATATGGCAGAAGTACTATAGCAGTACACACATGTTCATAGGTTCATACTAGGCTATTTGCCCTAGGGCATTGATAAGCTTAGTAGAATGTGTTCGACTTTCGCCACCCAATTACAAGTTATGCTGCTATGCCCTTGTCCGACGTTAGTATACTGTGCCTCTGTCTAACAGTGACATAGAAGTGATACCTAGGGTACAACTATGATCTCCATCCACTCATCCAGATTCCTATGGAAAAGAGTCAATGAGGGACTCTGCCTAACCTGTAGTGTGAGCTCATTACAGAGTGAAGGGAGCCTCTTGGTTAGGAATATGCCCCTCCAGCATGTCCATGTATGTCAGTGCTGAGGTTCAGGTCTCCTGAGCATGTGGTTGCATGGAACTCTGATTGCCTGAGTTGCAGCATGTTCATTACTGCTGGGTAGGACATGGCTGTATATGGCACGCACAGATTGCCTCTGAACAGGCAGTATGCCACTGAGTCCAGCTGGATTTCCTTTACCTGGGCAGCATATGACATCTGTTTGAGCCATTGCATCCTCTTGATGAGGTACTGTTGTCCTGTACCAGTTGCTGTAGGTGTCTGGTTAGGTACATCCCAAAAGGTGCATTGTACGCAATTATAGGCCTGATGATGGATGAGTAAAGAGGCACAATGACCTCCCCTGCCATACATGTGAATCCCTCATGATTAGCTGGGCTATATAACATGTCTTTCAATCCACGTTGGCCATGTGGTTGACAAATGACAGACTGCTACCATGTTTCTTCCCCAGGTCCCCAACTACGTCTTCTGTACTCAATGGCCTAACACCTATGTTGTACTTTGCCACCAATGTGGAGGCGTGGGAATCTGCATTGAATATTGATACTCCCCCTCCCTTGTTCAAGTGTTGGGGCCGACAAGAATGGTAACAGCTATAACTTGGTAGTACTGGTGTGCTCCTGTGAAACCTGAAACAGGTTTATGTTACTGCACAGATATCGATGTCCATAATGCTAAGTAGGGTTTTGAGTGCGTGCATCCTGAGGTCTAGACTTCCGGTGTTGAGTAGCATCACTCTTACTTCCTCATCCTTTGTGATACAATGGATGTGGGTTTGCCTTATGAGCCTTGCCTAATACAGGCACTATGGGTGTAGCAAGAGGCTCCGCCAAATTCCAATAGGACAGGGGTGACAGGTATAAGCTGTCCCTAGCAAAGCATACTACCCCAAGATGGCAGGCATTGGCACACCTGTGAATGACACCAGTATGTCAGTCAATTGTTGGAAGGGATCATCGTGCCTTGATATTGTGGCATGGTTCTTGGTGAGGGTAGGATGCTACTCAAGGTCAGGGTCAAACTGTCTTGGGCTACGTGCTCAGAGAGCTCCGTACTGTCTCATGTCATGTAGTCCAGGGAGGTATGTGTCAGGTCATTCACACCAGCATGGACATTGACTGAGTCATACCTGTACTTGCCTTGGGGTTACCTGAGTGTTTGTGTTATGTGGCAGGTCATAGTGCCCGACAGGCTGCACACAGTGACCCTCACCTCGTTAAGACTGGTGAACGTGATGTCAGTGTGCCTGATGATAGAGGCACCTAGTACAGGTGTATGAGGTGTGTTGTTTACTGTTAATGGCTGTGAGTGTTCAGCACATTGGCTTTGTGTGATATGTGTTGCACGTGTTTGTTTCCGTGGTAGTGGTTGCCTGAGTATCTGCTTAGGAGGTCTCTGCTGCGTAGGCAGACCTGTAGTCCGAGCCTACAAGTATGTTCATGTGTGATCATGTGTTAGTTCTGCTGTTGTGGTAGGTCTATGTGAGACTGGAAGTGTAGTGAGTGTGGTTTCCTTCACCACCTGACTGGTTATGGCGGTATTGAGTAGACAGAGCCTAGCCTCCAGTTTGGTATATGGTTGCATCACTCACATGAGTTTGAATTTGTTGTTATGAGGAGGGGGTTGTCTGTGCACATGCAGCTGTTCTAAC
Organism: Protopterus annectens; assembly: GCF_019279795.1. Taxonomy (NCBI): domain Eukaryota; kingdom Metazoa; phylum Chordata; order Ceratodontiformes; family Protopteridae; genus Protopterus; species Protopterus annectens. The sequence goes on along the minus strand of NC_056737.1, from coordinate 1,110,786,383 downwards.
ATTGTCTCTGGAGTACCACACTCACCAGCTGGACTGGGGAGGAGACTGACAACTGACCTTTGGACATGCTAGAATACTATTGTGAATTCCGTAATAATTGAAAACAAGGTCCAGTGGGGAGTGAGGGTGTACTGATATTACCTACTACTGCTGACTGATATAAAAGCGTCAGTGAGCAAGTGCCAGGTAACCTAAGTGCAATGTGTCACAATTAAGTAAATGCAACAATGACAAGCAGTCACTTGCTGTCATGTGTAACATGGAAATACGTACAGTAAGCAATGCAGATATCAGTAGTGAGTCACAGAAGTGTTGAGAAGCTGTGTATTATGTGGAAGTAGCATACCAGTGAAATAACAAGTTAACAAATAACAAGCATATAAACAAAGGTAGACCCAGGAGGCCTGGATGTAGTGTTTGCTACAGCAAACAAGGTGTAGCAATGTCAGTAAGATACAGCTCAAATATGCAGGCACTATAAACCTGAAACCAGATGTCCCCAGCTATGAATGGCAGAGTACAGCCTATTGTCACACACGAGTGCAGACCACAAACCTTGTTAATGTTAAATAACTGGCCTGAAGGCCAATTGCCTATACCAGAACTAATACACTTGTACACTGGGCCCTCAATCAGCAGTTCCCAACTTCAACGGATGAAAGATATGTGTCCTGCCACCACAGTGCTTGCCACAAACCTCCCTAATGTAAAACAACTGGTCTGAAGGCCAAGTGCTTAGTTCAAATGACTTAAAATGATAGCTACACTGTAATCAAGTTACAACCAAGCAGTAATAAGTACAATTTAATACTCCCTGTATAGAATGTGTACCATATAAACAAAGGTAGACCCAGGAGGCCTGGATGTAGTGTTTGCTACAGCAAACAAGGTGTAGCAATGTCAGTAAGATACTGAAACGGATAACTGGTGCCAGAGCCATGGCCTGAAGTTAAAAGCCAAAAAATGCATAGTCATACCCTTCGGGAAAAACAAGGTTACCCCTAGCTACCATATAGGTGACAATCCACTGAGCACAGAAAAAGTCATCAGGGATCTGGGGACCCAAGTTGACAGTAGTCTTTCGTTTGACACTCATGTTGCTAAAGTAGTTAGGAAAACCTTCTATATCGCCCACCTGATCATGAAGGGATTCACATCTAGATCAAGGGAGGTCATCGTCCCCTGTACTCATCACTCATTAGACCTATGATTGAGTACAATGCCCGTCGAATGTATCTGACCAGACACCTGATGCAGCTTGAAAGGCCCCAAAGTTCCTCACCAAAAGGATAAAGGGTCTCAAAAATATGTCTTATGCTGCCCGACTGAAAGAACTCCAGCTTTATTCAGTCTCATACCGCTTGCTCAGAGGTGACCTGTGCCTGACATATAAGGCCATGTCAAACCCAGATTTGATGAATATGCTTCACCTCAAAAATCTAGATCCCTCAGAACCACAAGGGGAGACTTAAACCTTGACACGGTTATAAATAGAACGTGCTGGAGGGACAGATTCATCACCCAGAGACTCCTATGCTGTGGAACAAAATCCCGGTACATGTGAGGCAGAGCACCTCGCTGGCCTTGTTCAAGAGGAATCTTGACCAATGGATGGGAGATCGCAGATATACCCCAGGGATTACTTCAGTGTCACTGCTTGACAGAGGCACAGAAAAATGATAGGCATAGTTTTTATTCAAACTAAAGGGGTGGCGAAAGCCACATAACTATGGGCTAGGCTTATAAATGCCCTTGGGCAGATAGCCTAGTATGAAGCTATGAACCTATGAACCTATGTATTGCTGAGATACTATGCTGATAACCTGTTTGTGTACCTTTCCAGGTTAACATGGCTCCAAAAAGGAACCCCGCATATTCTGCTGCAGAGGATGACGTGATTCACCAGAGCCTGGTGCGTGACTATGCCATCCTGTTCTCACGCACCACCCAGAATCAGCAGGAGAGGTCTGCACTGTGGCAAAACCTAGTTAGCAGGATAAATGATGTTGGCATGCATGATAGGACATATGAGCAGGTGAGACATCACTGCAGTGATTTGATTAGAAATGTCCGCCAGCGTGCTGCAGATATCCGCAGGCAACAGGTTGCCACAGGTGGGTGGCCACACATCCCCTCACCAGACAGGAGGGGCTACTGCTAAGTGTTGTGGATCCAGCCCCGGAACAACAACAGCAACAGTCATGCATCATGATGGAGGTTGGATCCACACAGCAACAAGACACCGAGCGTGCAGGTAAGATGCCATATTTATTTATTGTTATTACTTTTACATTTGTTGACCAAGATAGTCTAGCTGGATATATGTCCATTTTCAGTAGAGGCCTGGGGAGAAAAGCTCCACACATAACATAATAAAGGCAGACAGACAAGTTGTTAATACAGACAGCCAACACAATAGAAAGATACACCAGCCTGTTAATTAAATCAACATACATTTAAGGAACTCAAACAGTTTCCAGTCATACACAATGTACTGTCGGTTTCAAAGCAATTCTACCTAAAGCATAACGGTTATGCAATAAGGCAAAAGCCATATAGATAATAGTTAAAGCTCAGAAGGGTAGAGAAGTAGAAGGAGTATGAAAGATAAAATAATAGGGAAGAGGCAGGAGTCAAGAAGAGAAGTGAGGAAAAGAAGGAAGACAGTCAAGAGGAGGTGGGAGAGATGGGAGAAGTAGGTCAGAGCATAGAAGGACATCAAGGTGAAAGAAACAGGGTAGAAGCTAGTTTTTATGCACAATGAGGGGTTAAAGGTAAAGAGAGGGTGGGGAGAGGGACGTTAGCCTGGAGTCCAACAAGAACAAAGCCAGTGGTTTTGGAAGTAAAGTTTGAGTTGTCGTTTGAAGAGAGGTAAGGGTGAGATTAGAGTTAACTCCTGGTATGTACATATGACTGTTCTGTACGCTGTTACTTCATGCACGCATAAGGTGTGCATGTGGTATGTATCCTGTCATCATGATATGTAATTGTGCATGTGTGATACAGACATTATGAGCAGCTGATGTGTATAAGGGAACTAGTGTACTACTGTACTGTATCATGTGCAAAACAAATGGCACACTTGTGCCCACTGACATTACTCTCTTCACACTTCCAGGTCCCTCCCATCTAGCAACGAGGCAGCCATACATGCTGGTGAGTGTGTTTAACATTACCTGAAAAACAATTTATAATACTAGTAAGAGTAGTGTAACTCTGTAGTAGACATGCTGGTGAGTGTGTTTAATAATACCTGCAATACCCAGTTGTACTAAATTAAGAGTAGTGTAACACGGTACTGATGTGTGTGTTTACTGTGGGGTGTGCATGTGTGCAGTGTGCCTGTGCCCATGTGTGCATGTGTGTTAGTGTCCATGAGTGCATGTGTCCATTTCTGAATGTGTGCATTAGTATTGAAGTGCATCTCTGTCAAATATGTGTTGAGACTGTAATCTGTGTTCCCTGTTTTCCTCCCGTAGGTTCTGGTGCTGCTCTGGTGACCTGCAGCAGGGAACCTGAATCTTGTGCCCCAGGTACTGATGATGATGAAATGTCTGTAATGGTGCAGGAAGGTGTGTCTGGGTCCACCATTGGTCAGCCAATTGACAGTACACAGCTGTCAACCCCGTCAATGCGCACAGTCATCCTGCCGTTACATCCTTTGTCACCATTGTCCCTAGGTGATGGACAGTCTGCAGTGGGCATAGATCAGGGTAATGTGGTACCAGTGGTACATGCATCCCCACAAGGCAGCCATGAGCAGGGTCCTCCAAAGGTACCACGCAGACAGTCGCCCATGGGTTCTCGTGGGGGCATCCGTGGCCGTACTGCCTCTGGCCGACGTGCCCAAGGAGGTATGTCAACCTCCACTATGTTTCGAACTGTCATGCAGGCACAGGCACAGGCACGTATGGAAAGGTACACCAGACAGGGTCTGAGGGAGCTGAGAGCATGTCGCACAGCCATGACAGACGGCATGCGTGACGTTGCGAATGCTACCCGTAACTTCACAGATGTCGTTGACAGACGTTGTGGGGGCATAGAACAACTGCTCCACAACCAGATGTCCATGGGCCAGGGCGATGGTGTGCGTTTGCGACGTCGACGTGGCCATATGCCAGCAACAGCACCAGCTGGCAGTGGCCGGGACAACAGGCCCACTCACGCACCTCAAGTGCCAGCACCAGCCCCAGCAATGCTGGGTCTGTGCTGTCATCAAGACGCCCCAGGAGACCACGTGTACGTGGCTCTGGACAGTCCCAACAGGGAACTGTGTCCAGTCAACACACCCCTGCTTCTGACGACAGTACCCAGTCTGGGTTAGTACCGGATACGGCCCGTAGCACCCCTGCCAGGCACAGGTACCGTGTCCATGCCCACAGACACTGATCTGGATGACGTGGACAGGTGCAGTCTGTGGCTGTCCACAAAACCCTGTACATGGCAGCCATTATGTAAGACTGTGTGCGTGCTTACAGACATGCAGAAACCTAACACCTAGGGCAAACACATACACACACTGCACCAACACAGGTCCACCCTGTACTGCTGCCCCTCACAAACACACATACACAGACATGTCAATTGGTGTTACCAGTGGCTGGCTTGGGCATACCTAACCCACACCCTGTGCATATGATGACACTGTGCCACCTCCTGCATACTACAACATTGGTGCAGGAAAAGGTAAACACGTTGCTGATGCACAGGGTGACTACATAGATGTGTATAAGTAGTAACATGTTGGTAACTGTTCACTGTTCCACTATGATTGTGTGTATATCCCAGCAGTCCTGCTGCAGTAACTGTATTAATGTCCTCAATTGTTATCTGCACCCATACTACTTACCAAAGTGCACCAGCTGCACACCATCAGATGCTAACATTGACTATGGGAATGCGCATCATGTGCTGTTATGTAGATTCAGCTATATGTATCTGTTCTGTCACACATGCATTTATACACACCCTGCTACCCACACACATGCACACGCTCACCTGCCATTCCCATTATTTATTACCCTACATGAGTAGCTGTCGATACATGACAGGTACACATTTGAGAAGTGCACTATGTTGTTTACTACCGACTTCCTCTTCTCTACCTGTATTCACAGGGTGCAGGCAACCTCATCAGTTCAAAGGTGTAATGTGCATCAGGTACTGTGGTACCCTGATTGCTACATCAAACATGTTTCCCATACGGAAATGCACACACAGACACATCCCACATCCACACACTTGCCACATTCAGGCTTCAAAACACTATCTAGGTATATTCTGGTACATGTGCGTGTTACAGTAGCATGTAACACTATACTGAGTACTGGCAGTTGTCTGTTGTCATGTTGTTTGTATAGAATAAAAGAATTGTTTGATTATCCTACTTTGTTTTGTGGACATTACTTGAAGAAGTGTTACCTTACATGTGTTATTGGTACCACCACCTTCTCTTTTGTAGTTTTGTTTGTAGAGGGTGCTGTCAACATCACTGCTTGTTAAGGGTAATATGCACCCTGCAGTGCATAGCCCCATGTGGCAAAAGCCACATCCCACCCCCATCATTGTGCACACACACTACCCCACCCACAGTAAAACACATACTTTCCATTTGCAAGATTCAAACCCATACCTAACTGTGTTATGACAGTAGAAGCAGACACATTAGCAGAGTGTGCTATTTGCAGTAGTTGGAGAAATCCTTTCTAATGCTGTACTTAGAGGGTGCTGACATCATGTGTGTGTAGGAGGAGGGATGTGCACCCTGTAGTGTGTTCTCCCAGTTGGCAAAAGGCACTTATCCCTCCCAGCATAATGCACACACATAAACCCCACTCATACTAACACACATACATTCCCTTTGCAGGATTCAAACCTCTACCTAACTATGTTATGACACTGGAGAAAGACGCATTAGCAGAGCGCTATACAATTACTGGAGGACTTTAATACAGGTAATATAGTTATAGAGTCCTGACATCATCAGTGTTTCAAAAGGGGGATCTGCATCCTGTACTGTACTGTCACAGTTGCTAATAGGGGCATTTCCCACACATACATCGATGTGTTCGAGGTTTGCATATGTGGGGGATCCAGTACTCCAGTGTGATTAGTATATGGTTTGATTGCAACAATGAGGGACATACTCCCAGTGGTGAGCATTTTGTACTCATGTTTGTGATGATCAGGTCTAGTATATCTGCCCCTCTTGTGGGAAGGTTGATTACCTGCTCCATAGCTAAAGAATGTCTGATCTATGGGAACCCTAGAGCTTGGGTATTGTGGCTTGTGTAATGTTCACAGTCTATGTCTGGGTAGCTGACGTCACCCAGTATGATGGTGTTTGCAGAGAAATCTATACTCTCCTGTGTGAGCATGAAGGCTGTGTGGGAGTCCTGAGTTTGAGAGGGTGCTGTAAGAGCTCCTCTGTGTCTCTTTCCATGTGGTCCAGGGAGGTACGTCTCAGGTTGTTTGCACCAGCATGGACAATGACTGCCTCATAGTTGTACTTGCTGTGGAGTGACCTGTGTGCCTGTGTTGTGTGGCACATTCTATCACCCGACAGGTAGCTAAATGTGACCCTCACCTTGCTCAGTCTGGAGGGCGGCACGTCTGTCAACAGCTCATGTCAAGCAAGTTCACACCCCTCATAAATGATGTGGAAACCTTCAAAGGCCCCAGGCCTGTTGAAAATATGGACCAGACTGCAGATACCTGTGTAAAGGCATTCTATGGACACATTCAGGAATGCATGGATCATGAAACCACATATGAAAGCATGACCCAATTCTCCAAAGGCAGACGTCCTGTGTGCCAGACACCAGCCATAAACACACTATACAATAGAAGGATGACGCCACTACATGATACAACAAACTCCCAAAATGTGAAGGCATCACTGATGAGTATTGGAAGACAACTACAGGCACCCATACGATTGTCTAAGGCCATCTTTGAGAGAAGATTCCACAAGCCACTGAGGATAATCACAAGGCTTTCTGTAGTTATGTTAGGAACCTGGGTGGTACTACCCAGATATGCTCAGAGGTAATCCAAGATGTCACACGAAATACAAAACACAAAGACATTGCCATCATCCTAGTGGACAGGTTCACTGCTGCATTCTCCCCCCCACCACACCAAAAGGGCAAATATGTCTCGCGGCAGAGTGCTGCCCCCCCTGACATCACAGATGCTCAGGTAAGAGATGCCCTTTCCAAAGCAATAAACACTGCATCAATGGGACCAGAAAGTGTCCCAGGCTGTGTCCTACATGAACCACAAGAAGAGCTACACCAAGACATAACACTACTGTTCAATCCCAGCCTTACTACATGATATGTGGCCAAAGAGTGGCGTACAGCAACAGTGGTCCCTCTACATTCAGATGGTGCCTTCACGGATCCTGGACACTATTCGCCCCATATGTCTGACTAGCTTTGTCTGCAAAGCTATGGCAAGGATCATCATGAACCTCACATATCTAGATATTGTGGACCTACAGACATGTCACCATACACAGTTTGGCTTTGTTAATGGCAGATCCTGCCTCTCAAACCTGTTTGATTTCTTTGAAACAGTCACCAAGGCCACTGTCAAGGGGAAGGAAGTCTACACAGCCTACCTGGACCTTGCATAAGCCTTTGATACAATACCCCACTTGTGCATTCTAGGGAAGCTCACCAGTGTACATATTAACCCCTATGTCACTATGGATATTGCACAGTGGCTCAAGGGCAGAACACACATGGCTAGAATTGCTGGAGCCATGTCAGCCTCCAACCTGGTACAAGTGGTGTCCCACAAGGCTCAGCCCTGGGAGCTGTCATGTTCATTATATATTTATCATAGGTACAGGCCAACATGGAAGTACTGTGGCTGAGCAATACACCAAAAAGAAGGGAAAGGCACACAGTCATTGTTAGGGTAGCTGAAGACTGTATAATCCACAATACATCCGATGTTTTTTTAAAAAGATACGAATAAATCCAAGGTCAATGATACGCTCCAAATTGTAGTTTATTGGTGAACAAACAATACACAACTTGCGTCGACCTAGGTTTCGTCAGTCTCCACTGACTTCTTCAGAACACAAGTTACAATTCAAAAACTGCCGCTTAAATATACACACATAATTGTTTAATTGATCAATTAATTAATTAATTCAACAACTGTTTAAAACTATTTAAAATAATATATATTTTACCAAAATTCCCCTATTCTGTGTACCCTAGTGTATAATGTATATATTGTGTACAATTATGTATAAATATATGTATATATATATAAAAATATACATATATGTGTTGTAAACATCCTAGGGCATCATAACCAAAATATGTATATATTATGTATATATCAATTTCTCCACATAAAACTTTAAGCTAATAATAATATATGACTGATTAAATAAATAAATAATAAATAATTATATATGAGAATTAATATATATAAACGTAGACTTATGTATAAATAATTACACCAACTATAAAAATCAATCAATCTTGCTGTGCAGTCCTATATATTATATATTAAAAATAAATTTTAAAATTTTAAAAATGATAAGTAATGATTAAAAATAGTGATTGTTAAATATATGTGTATAATAATAATAATACAACCCATGTATACATTAAAAACTATGTAAATTACTCATCATCTACTCAATATATAGACATTGCAGTGTAATACTACTTCCCTTTTATGTTACATAATCTTAATATGGGTTTTATACTGATAAATTCATTTAGCCCAGGATACTGATGAGCATTTAATAAAATCTGCATACTTAGTTCTAATATGTCTAAATTGTATTTAGTAATCTTACCCTGTGGGTCATTCATTAAATGCGACACACCAAAAAACTTAAATTGAGGATTTGTATGTTGTACTATATGTCTAGTTAATGCGTTGGTAAGCTTAATATTTTTCATGTCTGACAGATGTTCCTGTATTTGTTTTCTCAAATGTCTACTAGTTTTACCAACATAAAAAGCATCACATTGTTGACAAACTGCAATATATATGACATTAATAGTATAACAGTTAATATGTTCATGAATCCTAATGGTATGCCTATTAACTGTTATAGTTGTACCAGTATTTAACATATGTAGCAAGTGGAACACCTGCCACATTTAAAGTTGCCAAATGTTTTATTAGAATGACTAGCTCCACTAAAATTTATACTTTCAAACATTTCTTTAAAGGACGTATCCTTTCTGTAGATGTATGTAATGTTCCCATTAAACAAGGTCCCCAAGATGTTATCCAACTTTATCAAATTCCAATTTTTCTTAATTATGGTTTTAATATTATGGGATATGTCGTTAAATGTAGTAATAAAAAAAGGTATTGTATTAGAGTTATACCGTCCATTATTATTAATGGTAATCCCACCCACAGCTGTGCATTGATTGCCATTCAATATGGCTTTATAAACGCCATTCTGCCTTTTATTTTTCACCTCTTTAGAAATATTTATACAAAATTCTTCTGGATAACCCCTATTTACAAACAAGGATATAATAAATCGTATCTCATTTCCAAAGTCCACCTCATCACTGACCATTCTGGCCGCCCTCACCATCTGTCCTTTTACCACCGCCTTTTTCTGATGGTCAGGGTGCCAGCTGTCAAAGTGTAAATAAGAATTAGAAAAGGTGGACTTTCTATAGATGTTAGATTTTACCACATTTTTAACTTTATCATGTGTTAACTTTATATCCAAATAGGTAATACTTTCCTTACTTATTTCGTGTGTAAACTTCAAAAACCAAACATTATTATTCATATATTCCAAAAAGGCATTTAATTCTGATTGTTCCCCATTCCATATGATGAATAAGTCATCCAAAAAACGACCATAAAATTTAATGTGTATGTAAAATTGCGTATTAAACAAATAATTTAGCTCCCAATAGGTCATTATGAAGTTGGCAAACATGGGGGCACATGCTGCCCCCATGGCTACTCCACTCACTTGTCGGTAATAAGCACCTTCAAAATACAAAAAATTATTTTTCAATACAGTTTCCATTAATTTTGTTAAAACATTGATTTTATTTTGGTCATATAAATTAGTATAAAACAACTGCTCTTCCAACCACTCAAGACCCTTGTCATGGGGTATGACCGTAAAAAGATTACAAACGTCCATTGTAACAAATATGTCCCCCTGGTTGAATTCAATGGTACTTATTTTTTCCAAAAAATCCCAAGAATCTTTCAGAATATGTGGGAAGGTACTTATTTCTTTGGACAGTTCTAATGTGTTTGAAGTACTTAATGTTATTTCTACAGAAAGGAATGATGATTGCCATTTATTTGATAAGCCTACAGTTGTAGTAAATGACCAAAAGGATTTTATGTTATACAACTATACCCACAATGTTTTTGATAGTGATTGTGTTAATTTATTTTCCAAGAGCTTTAGTTTTGTACCATGTAGAAAAGGGAATTTGGTAAATACTATTTTGGACTTAAAACTTTTTACGCGTAAACTAAATTTAAAAATATTATTTCAAAACAATCCTTGTGATATTAACATTAATACGGAACAGGGGAAATTATCCAAGCCTAGTACATACAACCCACCAATGAATGAAAAAGTGGCCTTATTTGAAAAAGTCACTGAGAATGATATTAGGGATTTATTCAATAAATATAATATTAATTTACATAAGAATATGTCTGACAAGGAAGAATCAATACTTAAAAATATTACGTCCATTAAGAACATTAGAATAATGAAACCCGATAAGGGTAGTGGTGTGGTCATAGTGGACCATAATGATTACATTTCATATATGAATGCCCTGTTAGGGAGATGCTTATGTGGAGGTCAGCAGAAATGAAATAAATATAGCACATAAAAAAATTGATATACTACTTAATGATATGTTGTATCAGGGGGAACTGGATGAATTTGAATGGTCATTTCTACAGAATGAATATCCTGTTATCAGTGGAATTTTCGGCATCCCAAATATTCATAAAGGGTTGAGTAACCTACAATTTAGACCCATAGTAGATGGTAAGCGCAGTAAAACTCATTTCATCAGTCAATATCTGGATTACCATCTTAAAAAGGGATTACCTATTTGGATATAAAGTTAACACATGATAAAGTTAAAAATGTGGTAAAATCTAACATCTATAGAAAGTCCACCTTTTCTAATTCTTATTTACACTTTGACAGCTGGCACCCTGACCATCAGAAAAAGGCGGTGGTAAAAGGACAGATGGTGAGGGCGGCCAGAATGGTCAGTGATGAGGTGGGCTTTGGAAATGAGATACGATTTATTATATCCTTGTTTGTAAATAGGGGTTATCCAGAAGAATTTTGTATAAATATTTCTAAAGAGGTGAAAAATAAAAGGCAGAATGGCGTTTATAAAGCCATATTGAATGGCAATCAATGCACAGCTATGGGTGGGATTAACATTAATAATAATGGACGGTATAACTCTAATACAATACCTTTTTTTATTACTACATTTAACGACATATCCCATAATATTAAAACCATAATTAAGAAAAATTGGAATTTGATAAAGTTGGATAACATCTTGGGGACCCTAATGGGAACATTACATACATCTACAGAAAGGATACGTCCTTTAAAGAAATGTTTGAAAGTATACATTTTAGTGGAGCTAGTCATTCTAATAAAACATTTGGCAACTTTAAATGTGGCAGGTGTTCCACTTGCATACATATGTTAAATACTGGTACAACTATAACAGTTAATAGGCATACCATTAGGATTCATGAACATATTAACTGTTATACTATTAATGTCATATATATTGCAGTTTGTCAACAATGTGATGCTTTTTATGTTGGTAAAACTAGTAGACATTTGAGAAAACGAATACAGGAACATCTGTCAGACATTAAAAATATTAAGCTTACCAACGCATTAACTAGACATATAGTACAACATACAAATCATCAATTTAAGTTTTTTGGTGTGTCGCATTTAATGAATGACCCACAGGGTAAGATTACTAAATACAATTTAGACATATTAGAACTAAGGATGCAGATTTTATTAAATGCTCATCAGTATCCTGGGCTAAATGAATTTATCAGTATAAAACCCATATTAAGATTATGTAACATAAAAGGGAAGTAGTATTACACTGCAATGTCTATATATTGAGTAGACGATGAGTAATTTACATAGTTTTTAATGTATACATGGGTTGTATTATTATTATTATACACATATATTTAACAATCACTATTTTTAATCATTACTTATCATTTTTAAAATTTTAAAATTTATTTTTAATATATATAATATATAGGACTGCACAGCAAGATTGATTGATTTTTATAGTTGGTGTAATTATTTATACATAAGTCTACGTTTATATATATTAATTCTCATATATAATTATTTATTATTTATTTATTTAATCAGTCATATATTATTATTAGCTTAAAGTTTTATGTGGAGAAATTGATATATACATAATATATACATATTTTGGTTATGATGCCCTAGGATGTTTACAACACATATATGTATATTTTTATATATATACATATATTTATACATAATTGTACACAATATATATATTATACACTAGGGTACACAGAATAGGGGAATTTTGGTAAAATATATATTATTTTAAATAGTTTTAAACAGTTGTTGAATTAATTAATTAATTGATCAATTAAACAATTATGTGTGTATATTTAAGCGGCAGTTTTTGAATTGTAACTTGTGTTCTGAAGAAGTCAGTGGAGACTGACGAAACCTAGGTCGACACAAGTTGTGTATTGTTTGTTCACCAATAAACTACAATTTGGAGCGTATCATTGACCTTGGATTTATTCGTATCTTTTTAAAAAAACATCGGATGTATTGTGGATTATACAGTCTTCAGCTACCCTAACAACGACTGTGTGCCTTTCCCTTCTTTTTGGTGTATTGGTTGTCTTTGGTTCCTAGTTTGCACTGTGGCTGAGCAAGTCGCAGGTGACTGCAAACCGGACGCCATAATCAACTCTCCAGCTAACACACGCATCCTCCAAAAGGGCCTCTTGCAAACACACGACTTGTGCCACAGCCATGGCCCTCAAGGTGAATGACAGAGAGCGTATAGTCATCCCCTTTGTCAAACACAAAGTGACCACAAAGTACAACATATGTGTTAATCCATTAAGTGCAGACGAAGGAATTATGGACCTTGGGGTAAACAGGTTGATAGCATTCTACCATTTGACAACAACATGGACAAAGTGGTTAGGAAAACATGTTATATGGGCCACATCATCATGATGGGATCCACATGTAGATCAGGGGAGGACATTGTGCCCCTTTACTCATCCCTCATCATGCCCATAATTGACTATGATGAACCTGTCGGCATGCACCTTACCAGACACCTGCAGCAACTGGAAATACCACATACGTACCTCAACAAGAGGATCAAAGGGCTCAAACAGATGCCACATACTGCCTGGTTAAAGAAACAGCATCTCTACTCAGTGGCATACTGCCTCTTCATAGGCAATCTGTGCCTGACATATAAAGCCATGTCAAACCCTCACTTAATGGCCATGCTGCACCTCAGAATATCCATATCCCATCAGGATACACACTGGAAAGACTTGAACCTCAGGAGTGATATACATAGGACATGCTGGAGGGGCACATTCACAACTCAGAGGCTCCCTTCATTCTTGAATATTATCCCAATAGAGGTTAGGCAGAGTGACTCGGTGACTATCTTCAAGAGTGATATTAATGACTGGATGTGACATTGTAGGGTTACCCTGGGTATCACTTATGTGTCACTGTGAGACAGAGGCACAGTCTACTAACCTTGGAAAAGGGCATAGCAAGACAGATTTACACATGTTGAAAGCCACACACATTCTGGCTAGGTGGATACATGCCCTGGGCAAACATCCCTGTATGAACCTATGGACCTATGTATCTTGTTCACCATTGGCCCTATGTGCTGTTAATCACCAATGCAATCTCAATACTATGGTAGCATGTGCAAAGGTCAGTTGTCAGTCACCTCTATGGTACAGTTGTGGAATATGTGTGTCATGTAGTAATGTCACAGCTGCCACATGTACACAGTCAACCCTATCCCCTACCCATGGATGTACAACACATGTATGAGATGGAAACACATGGCCAAACTGTGGACTAAGCACTCTGAACCCAGTACTGGCATAACCTGTCAAGTGGCATGAAATACTACAGTGACAGCAATACCAATCTGATGTGGACCTACACGGACAGCAATACAAGCATGGAAACACACCGGGCCAGTTGTGGAGCCTAAGGATAGCATCCTGCATGACTGGCAGACATCTCTGCAGCTGGCACACAGGCATACATTAGGCCTGCACACAGCATGCATAACACATAGCACACAAATCCTGTGTGCCAAACAAGCACAGTCTGTACAGCTATACAACACTACTGCCGCAGTTGTGTTAGGTACTTTTATTGTCCAGTACAGTGAGAACATGCTCACCAGGCTGGACAAGGTGTAGGTCACAGTGATATGCTCATGGGGCACTGTGGTCCACCACATAACACAAGCATACAGGTCAGTCAGATGCATGGACACATATGACTCAGTCACTGTCCATGCCAACACAGCTGATGTGGGATGTCCATCACTGGGATACATGATAGGGAACATGGAAGGGATCACTGAGCAAGTGACACAGGCTGGTAGAACCCTGACCTTGGTTGGCATCAGACCCTCACCAGGGATTCTGACATATTACTGAATGCTAATGAATTAGTGTAGCTACAACACCCTAGCTGAACGGTTCTTAGCATGCAGTCACTGCATTGCTATGGAATAACGTCTTACCACTCCCACAACAGGTGAAAACATGCAGCACCTGTACATCAACAACAGGTAGACTATATGCCCCAGACCAGGTGTGTATCCCTCACTACTAGGCTGATAGCATCTACATCTCACACTGTATATACACATCCCACATGCAGCACCTGCACAGAAGACCACAGTCATAATGTTACCCTGTGCAAATACCATGTATTCACATGTGGCAGGCATCACACATGGTAACTATTGAAGGTCACAGGTACATATGTGTATTTGGCACACATACATCATGTGTGCATTGCCATAACTGGTTTAATCAATGTCATGCATTATTGTGAGGGACAACACGCACACATGGGCATTCTGTGTGGGCAAAACACACGTGGCATGTCTGTAATCAAAAGCCATGCATAATTGTGATATCGTTTAGAAAGGGGTATGTGCATCCTGTAGTGTGTTTTCCCAGTTGCCAAAAGGGATATTTCAGTCATACACACTTACCCCCTTCACACACACTTGCCACTTGCTGGATTCAAACCCCTACCTAACTATGTTATGACACTAGAAACGGACGCATTAGCACAGCGCGCTATTCGCATTACTGGGAGATTTCCTTTCCCATGATATACTTATAGGGTGCTGACATCATCAGAGTTTAGAAAGTGGAATGATCATCCTGTGGTGTGTTTTCCCAGTTGCCAAAAGGGATGTTCCTTTCATAGACACACACACTTACCCCCCTTCACACACACTTGCCACCTGCTGGATTCAAACCCCTACCTAACTATGTTATGACACTAGAGACGGACGCATTAGCAGAGCGCTATTCGCATTACTGGGAGATTTCCTTTCCCCTGATATACTTATAGGGTGCTGACATCATCAGAGTTTAGAAAGTGGAATGAGCATCCTGTGGTGTGTTTTCCCAGTTGCCAAAAGGGATGTTCCTTTCATACACACACACTTACCCCCCTTCACACACACTTGCCACCTGCTGGATTCAAACCCCTACCTAACTATGTTATGACACTAGAGACGGACGCATTAGCAGAGCGTGCTATTCGCATTACTGGGAGATTTCCTTTCCCCTGATATACTTATAGGGTGCTGACATCATCAGAGTTTAGAAAGTGGAATGAGCATCCTGTGGTGTGTTTTCCCAGTTGTCAAAAGGGATGTGCCTTTCATACACACTTACACACACTTACCCCCCTTCACACACACTTGCCACTTGCTGGATTCAAACCCCTACCTAACTATGTTATGACACTAGAGACGGACGCATTAGCACAGCGCGCTATTCGCGTTACTGGGAGATTTCCTTTCCCCTGATATACTTATAGGGTGCTGACATCATCATAGTTTAGAAAGTGGAATGAGCATCCTGTGGTGTGTTTTCCCAGTTGTCAAAAGGGATGTGCCTTTCATACACACTTACACACACACTTACCCCCCTTCACACACACTTGCCACTTGCTGGATTCAAACCCCTACCTAACTATGTTATGACACTAGAGACGGACGCATTAGCACAGCGCGCTATTCGCATTACTGGGAGATTTCCTTTCCCCTGATATACTTATAGGGTGCTGACATCATCAGAGTTTAGAAAGTGGAATGATCATCCTGTGGTGTGTTTTCCCAGTTGCCAAAAGTGATGTTTCTTTCATACACACACACTTACCCCTCTTCACACACACTTGCCACCTGCTGGATTCAAACCCCTACCTAACTATGTTATGACACTAGAGACGGACGCATTAGCACAGCGCGCTATTCGCATTACTGGGAGATTTCCTTTCCCCTGATATACTTATAGGGTGCTGACATCATCAGAGTTTAGAAAGTGGAATGAGCATCCTGTGGTGTGTTTTCCCAGTTGCCAAAAGGGATGTTCCTTTCATACACACTTACACACACACTTACCCCCCTTCACACACACTTGCCACTTGCTGGATTCAAACCCCTACCTAACTATGTTATGACACTACAGACGGACGCATTAGCAGAGCGCGCTATTCGGATTACTGGGAGATTCCTTTTCTCCTGATATACTTATAGGGTGCTTACATGATCAGTGTCTAGAAAGGGGAATGAGCATCCTCTGGTGTGTTTTCACAGTTGCTAGGAGTAACATTTGGACTAAGTGTGTGAGCATGCCCAGTTCAGCCTTCCCATGGCATGTTGTGTGAAAGATGTCTCATTTATCTAAGTGTGTGAGCATGCCCAGTGTGGGCTTTCCATATGTTGAACTCTGCAGCCCATCACATTTGTGGATGAGTGTGACCTTCAACAAATACCTCCAGTTTATGGTTGTGTGTTCTGTGCCATGTTGTGTAGTTACTGTCCAAATGCTTTTTGTGTGAACACAACAGGGAGTATACTGTGCCTGCAGGTTTTGCATGGGATACTTTGCACACAATTGTCAACATCCGTTCATACTGACCTAACATTGTAGTACTGTATAGTGTAGTGGTTCAGTACTTTCACTGTGGTGGTTAAGTATCCTGGGCTTTAGTCCTATCACTGCTTTACACTTCCATAGTGTGCACAACAGCCTGGTTGGGGTCCAGTTGTGCACATCTGCACAAAGGCAGTGCCTCTACGGACCCTGGTAATTACTGCCCCATAAGCTTAACAAGTCTAGTCTGCAAAGCTATGGAGAGGATCATAATTGAACTCATAAACAAAGATATAGGGGACATGCAGACATTGTACCCGTCCCAGTTTGGCTTGGTCAAGGGCAGATCATGCCTTTTGTACTCGGTTGACATCTTCAAAACGGTCACTTAGGCCATTGTTGAGGGAAAGGCAGTCCATACAGCCTACCTTGGCCTTGCAAACACTTTCAACACAATACCCCACTCAGGTATTGTGGAAAACCCTAACAACTGAAATGTAAACCCATATGTCACAAGATGGGTTGCAAACTGGCTTAAGGACGGGACCCACAGGGTTAGAGTTGCTGGCACTATGTTAGACTCCAAGCTGGTCACAGGTGGTGTCACACAGGGCTCAGTACTTGGCCCCCTATTGTTTGTCATGTACTTCTCAGAAGTACAGGCCAACATGGGAGGACTTTGGCTGACAACGTTTGCAGATGACTGCACACTGGGCGCCATAGTGGACAGTGCATCAGACACGGATATCCTTCAGAAGGGACTCACAGTAACTGATAGCTGGTGCCAGAGCCATGGCCTGAAGTCAAAGTGCACAACATGTGTAGACATACCCTTCAGGAAAAGCAAGGTAACCCCAAGCTACCATATAGGTGGCAATCCTCTAAGCACAGAGGAGGTTAGCATGGACCTGGGGACCCAGGTTGACAGTCGCCGTTCTTCTGACACTCACGTTGCTAAAGTGTCTAGAAAGACCTTCTACACTGCCCACCTGATCAGGATGGGATTCACATCCAGATCTAGTGGGTCATTGTTCCCCTGTACTCTTCACTTATCAGACCGGTGATCGAGTAGAATGCCCTATTCTGGATGTATCTCACCCAACATCTGCAGCAATTGGAGACACCCTGAATGTCCCCCACCTAAAGGATAAAGGAACCCCAACATCTGTCATATGCTGCCAGATTGAAGACACTCCCGCTCTATTCAGTCACATACCATCTGCTTAGAGGTGACATGTGCCTGACATGCAAGGCCATGTCCAAACAGGGATTAATGGACATGCTCCACCTCAGAATCGGCAGATCCACCTGAACCACTAGTGCAAGTGACTTGCACCTTAGCATGGATGTACGCTGGACATGTTGGAGTGATGGAGTTATCACTCGGAGACTCCCTATGCTGTGGAATACAATCCCGGTCCATGTGAGGCAGAGCACCTTGCTGGCTGTGTTCAAGAGGTATCTTGACCTGTGGATGGGAGGTCATACGTTTAACCCGGGGATCATCACTGTGTCACTGCTGGAGAGAGGCACGACAAAATAATGGGCACAGTACTGTTTCCATATAAGGGGTGGTGTACGCCAACAAACTCTGGGCTAGGCTTATACCTGCCTTAGGGAAGATAGCCTAGTATAAACCTATGTACCTATGAACCTATCTGACCATGTTGCATTATGTTCAGATGTGAACTACTTACAACAGCCTCATCCAACATCAGTAGTGTATTCCACAACATGGGTGTACATTGGCAAACACTACCGATGTGCCCTAGGCAATTTCTAATGCTAGTCGGAGAGTGTGTTTGTCCGTCAACACATTGTAAGTGTAGTTTGCCATGACATATGTCTTGTTTAGTATACTGTGCCTCTGTCTACCTGTGACATAACATTGATACCCAGGGTAAACCTACCATCTCCCATCCACTCATTAGGATTCCTGTTGAGGGGAATCAACGAGTGACTCTACGGATAATCTGTACTGGTAGTTTACTCATGCGTGGGGGTGGCTTCTGTGTTATGGATAGCCTGTCCTATGTATGTCAGTGCTGGGGTTCAGGTCCCTCATGTGCATAGCTCCCTGCCATTCAGATTGTACAAGGTGCAGCATGTGCATTGATTCCAGCTTGGACATGGCTTTCTACATCAGGCACAGCTTGCATCTGGGTGGACAGCATGGCAGTGTGTGGAGCTGCACTCTGTTTAATCAGGCGACACATTACATGTGTTCCAGCTCTTTCATACTCCTGGTGAGGTACTGTTGTGGACTTTACAGTTGCTGGATGTGTCTGCATGAGGTACACCCCACAGGGGCTGTTGTGGTCATTTCTAATGCTGATGAAAGATAACTGCAGAACCACAATGACCTCCCCTTAGCTAGATGTCAGAAAGCATGGACCATGCAATCACAAATAAAAACAGGACCCTCTCCACAAAGGGAAAGTGGCCTGTCTGGTGGACCCCAGCCATAAACAAACTGTATAACAGATGAGGGATACTAATGCAAGACAGAGCTACATCTCCACAAGGGAAGACAGCTGTGATTAGCACTAGTAGAAAGCTACATTATCTCATAAAGACATGCAAGGTCAACTTGGGGACATAAATCACCAAAGACAATGAAGGTAACCACACTGCTTTTTTCAGTTATGTCAGACACCTGGTTGGGAACCCTCAGATATGCTCAGAGTTGGTACACAACAACATATATTCCAGTGACCTGACAGATATTGGCAACATTCCGGACAGCTTCAGTGCGATTTACCCCTCCCTCACCCCAAAGAAGATAGTTATCACAGCTGTATGTAACCTCACTGTCATCTTGGATGTCCATGTGAGAGCCGCACTCAGCAAAGACAAGTACACAGCATCAATGGGACCTGATGGTATCCCGGTTGCATGCTATGTGAACTCCGGAAGGAGCTGGACCCGTATATACAAATGCTATTTAACCTTAGCCTTGCTACAGGATATGTACATGAACACTGGCGACGGCAACAGTGGTCCCACTCCACAAAGGAGATGCCTCCACAGACCATGGCAACTACCACCACACAAGCTTAACCAGCCTTGTCTGCAAAGCTATGGGAAGAGTCATTATGGAGCTCTTACACAGAGACATTGCTGACCTACAGACCCTTGATCCCACCCAGTTCAGCTTTGTACAGGGCAGATCCTGCCTTTTGCACCTAGTTGACTACTATGAAACTGTCAGTAGGGCCATTGATGAGGGCTACACAGTCCACACAGCTTACCTGCACTTGGCTAAGGCCTGTGACACAATACCCCACTCAGGCATCATAGACAAGCTCAACAGCTGACATATAACACCATATGTCACAGGATAGGTTGCAAAATGGCTAGGAAACAGAACCCATAAAGTCAACATTGCAGGTGCCTTGTCAGATTCAAAGCCAGTCACAGGTGGTGTCCCACAAGTATGTGTCCTGGGACCCCTCTTAATTGGTATTTACTTTTCAGATGTGAAAGCAAACATAGGAGGGTTGTGGCTGACAAAGTTTGCAGATGACTGCAACCTAGGCACCATAGTGAATACATCAGCCGGCACACACATCATACAGAATGCCGTCACAAAGACGGACAGCTGGTGCCAGACTCATGGCCTGAAACTGAATGCAACTGATGTGTAGTCATCTCCTTTGGGAGGAACAAAGTACCCACAGATCAATACATAGACAGCAACCCACTGAGCACAGAAAACAAATCAGACATCTGGGGACATGTGTAGTTAGTGACATCTCGTTTGACACCCATGTTGCCAAAGTGGTTAGAAAGACTTTCTATCTTGCCCACCTTATCATGGAGGGTTTTCCATCCAGATCATAGGAGGTCATTGTACCACTATACTTCTCCCTTATCAGGCCCATGATTGAATACAAAGCCCCATTTGGTATGTACCTCACCCAGCACTTGCAACAGCTGGAGAGACCCCAAAAGTACCTTACCATGAAGATCAGGGGTCTACAACACATGTCATATGCTTCCAGAATAGAGGAAACCCAGCTTTATTCAGTGTCATACCGCATACTTACAGGTGACCTATGCTTGACATACAAGACCATGTCCAATCAGGATTTGGTGGACATGCTCCACTGCAAGCAATCCAAATCCACCAGAACCATGAGAGCTGAAGATTTGAACCTCAGCACATACATGTATAGGACATGCTGGAGGGACAGAGTCATGACTCAGAGGCATCTCACACTCTAGCAGAGTATCCCAGTTCATGTTAGACAGAGTCCCTCACTGACTCTCTTCAAGAGACATCTGGACAACTGCATACGAGACAGAGGCACAGACTAGACACAGGCACAGTCATGTTATTCAATTACGTAAGGGGGTCATAATGTGTCACTACTAAGTCAGAGGCACAATATTCGGAATCTATTCTGTACACTTATTACCACTATAAGGGGTGGCAATAGCCACATCACTATGGCTAGGCATATACATGCACTAGTGCGGATAGCCTACTAGTAAACTATGACACTATGAAACTATGGTGTATGTGTAGGTATTGTCAGTCAAGCACTATGATGTGGTTTGGGGGGCTTGCTATCTCACTGTATTCCAACATTGTTTTGTCTATTCCTTCTAGCATGTCTAGGGATCAGTTGCTAGTGTCCTCTCCTGCTCAGCTGGTGAACCTGGGAATATTGAGGCAATGTTACAATTGCCTCATGTACACTGACAACCCTCTCCTTCTCCCATAAAACACACATACATGTGAGAGATGCAACTATATAGCCAAAGTGGAGGCTGAGCTCTCTCAACATAGGACTAGCAAGACCAGAGAGAAGGTGAAGGTAACGACGCACATTACAAACCCAGTCTCACATAGCACTATCACAACTTAAAATCATACACATAGACACACAAAGACATACTCGGAGGCTCTGATCAGAATTCTACCAAAACAGCAGCGGCCACCACAGCAGACACCCACACAACTGCCACCACAGGGCACAGCACATGCAACACATAGACCACAGAGTCAGTGTGCCAAACAGTCACAGCCCTTAAGGCCAAACACAATGCCAGACACACTTGTCATAGGTGACTCCATAGTCAGACACACTGACGTCCCGCTCACCAGATCGAGTACGGAGGAGGTCACAGTAAGCTGCCTATCGGGCACTGGAATCCACCACATAATGCAAGCACTCAGGTCACTCAACTGCAAGTACAAGTCTGACCCAGTCATTATCCATGCTGGTGTGAACGACCTGAGATGTACCTCCCTGGACTACATGGAAAGAGACATAGAGGATCCCTCTGATTATGTAGGCCAGGCAGGTATGACCCTGACCTTGAGCAGTATCCTACCTTCACCAAGTATGATGCCACATAAACAGAGACAAGATGATCAGCTGTAATAATTTGCTTAAACTATGGTGTCATTCAAAGGGGGTCCAATGTCTGTCTGCCTGGGATGACATGCTGGACAGGCCATGCTGATTTGCAAGGGACGGCTTGCACCTGTCACCCCTGGGCTTCCGGATTTCGGCTGATGCTCTTGCCACCCCCATTGTGCCTTTTTTATGCAAGAATCAGATTCTACACCTACCACGATAGAACACAGAAAAGGAAAGACACTAAGGGTAATGCTGCTCAATGCCAGAGGTCTCAACCTCAAACTGCACACACTTGACGCCCTTCTCAGTATGTAGCACATTGATGTCTGTGCTGTGCCTGAAACCTGGTTCACGGCTTCTGACAGCACCCGGCACTATCGGGTGTTACCTCATATCATGTGTTCCGGCACCAAAATCCGGACAACAACAAGAAAGGAGGGTGGGTGTCCATATTCATCAAGGACACCCTCACCTCAAGGTTGGTGGCAACACACGATGCATCGGAGACCAACCAGGTGCCAGTAACCGTAGGCAACACTGCTCTGCAGTTTGTAGCATGTTACATGCCACCCTCTCAAACTCAGGTACCTCACACAGCTATCCTGAAAACACTGGAGGGGATAAATGTATCTCCAAACACCATCATACTGGGTGATTCCAACTATCCAAATATAGACTGGGATCACTAATCAAGCCCCAACACTCTAACCCAAAGGTTCCAAGAGTTCATACACTCAAATGCCATGGAACAACTGGTCACCATCCCCACAAGTGGAGACAACATACTAGAACTCATCATCATGAACATGGGGTCACACTGTTCAACACGAGACGTATACCCATCATTGGTGAGATCAGATCATGAACTAATCTCAGAGGGAGTCCACATCCCACCCACACCCCAGATAGAAAAACAAACAGTGAAGACCTTCTCAAATGCCGACTTCACATTTCTAAGGACTGGTGTGGTCTCTTTCAAGGCCCCCAAGCCAGCGGACACCATTACCCAAGCCGCTGTATCACTTACAAATGCCTTCTACCAGCACCTCCAGGACTGCATGGATCAAGCAATCCCAAACAAAACAAAGACTCTTTGTACCACAGGCAAGCATCCAGTCTGGTGGACCCCAGCCATAAACAAGCTCTACAACAAAAGGAAGGAGCTACTACAAGATAGAGCGACATCCGTAGAAGGGAAGACACCCCTGCTCATTATGAGTAAAACACTGGGTTCCCCCATACAATCATCCAAGGCAAGTTTTGAGAGTAAACCTGCTCAGGACTCAAGGGACAATCATGAGGCCTTTTTTACCTATGTTTGACACCTGGGAGGGAACTCCCAGATATGCTCAGAATTAGTTCGGAATGATGTAAATATCACTGAACCTACAGACATTGCCAACATACTGGCTGACAGGTTCAGTGCGGATTCCCCCCCCCCAACTGGAGGGGTATCTACACCAGAGGATTGTAGCCCCCCAAACATCTCCAATGCTGGGGTGAGAACTGCTCTATCCAAGGCGGAAAACACTTTATCCATGGGACCAGATGGTGTCCCCAGTTGTGTGCTCCATGAACTCAATGAGGAATTACACCCGCAGTTAGGGCAGCTGTTTAATCTCAGCCTCACCTCAGGATATGTGCCCAAGGAGTGGCATACGGCAATGGTGGACCCACTTCACAAAGGAGGTGCCTCCACCAACCCCGGAAACTACCATCCCATCAGCTTGACAAGCCTGGTCTGCTAAGCTATGGAGAGGATCATAATGGGAATGATAAATGAAGACATAGGGGACTTGCAGACGTTGGATCCCATTCAGTTTGGCTTTGTCAAGGGCAGATCATGCCTTTTAAACTTGGTTGACTTTTTCATGACAGTCACCCAGGCCATTGATGTGGGCAAGGCAGTCCACACAGCCTACCTTGACCTGGCAAAGGCTTTCGACACAATACCCCACTCAGGTATCATTGAAAACATCACCAGCTTAAATGTGAACCCATACATCACAGGATGGGTTGCAAACTGGCTAAGTGACAGAACACACAGGGTCAAAGTTGCTGGTGCCATGTCACACTCCAGAGCTGTCAGAAGTGGTGTCCCACAGGGCTCAGTCCTGGGCCCACTTTTGTTCAGCATCTACTTTTCAGAAGTACAAGCAAACACAGGAGGATTATGGCTGACAAAGTTTGAAGATGACTGCAAACTGGGAACCATAGTTGGAAACCCATCTGACACAGACATCCTTCAGAAGGGTCTCATAGACACAGATAACTGGTGCCAGAGCCATGGCCTTACGTTAAACGCTAAACAATGCATAGTCATACCCTTCGGGAACAACAGGGTTACCCCTAGTTCCCATCTAGGTGGCAATCCTCTAAGCACAGAAGAGGTTATCAGGGACCTGGGCACCCAGGTTGACAGTAATATTTCATTTGACACTCACGTTGCCAGAGTAGGCCTGGGGCTGTTCCTGCTATTAGGACAGAGGTGTGACCTGGTAGTGTCAGGGTGCTGACGTGGGCTTTGACCCTGTTTTCTATTACAGCACTGATATCTACATTCTCTATACTGTGTGCGTTTACACTGCACGCATTTATACTTCTGGCATTGGGTAGCATTACATCTAGGTTACTATCCCTTGTGGTACCTATGAGTTAGGTTTGTGTTTTTGTGGTTTATGATTGGTGAGGGTGGATGTTAGTCGGGTCCTCAGGTGTACATATGGTACATGGTATTACATTACTTAACACATGGCATTCATGCCTCAGGTGGTGCTGCAGGGCTGCCTCTGTCGGATGCACATACTACACTCCCTGTACATGTTTGGAAGCAGGTTGTGTCATGTTAGGCATCCCTGTTACTATATGAGTGAGTCACAGCGGGTATCAGTCCCAGTGTTCCTACTGACCAAGTGTATGTGCTATGCGTTGCCTCTTTGCCAAGGCCAGGGCATATTGGGCACGCCTCCTTCTGCCTACTGGGACAAGGTCAGGTTGTTCCTCCTCCGAGTCACCCTCTGCCTGTGGTGGCCTTGGCAATGGTGGGTTGATGTTAGGCCCAGCCCTGTGCTGGTCCTGCTGCAGCTGTTTCCGCAGGATCATATTATGTAGCATAGCACATATCATGACCATTTGGGTACATGTAGTTGGTGTGTACTGCAAGGCTCCACCAGATGTGTCCAGACACCGGAACCGTGACTTGAGCAGCCCAAACACACGCTCTATGACATTACGTGTTTGTGCGTGTGCCTCATTATGGCGTTCCTGTTCAGGTATGTGTGCATTTCTGATGGGTGTCATCAGCCACGGCTCAAATGCATAACCTGCATCCCCCACTAGGTGTCATGTGGGAAGTCCCCACTGCCAAATGATTGGTACAGCTGCGTCAGATGCCAGATGTGGGAATCGGGGTAGCTCCCAGGGCAGCCAGCACACACATTCATTATTATGCCCTGGGCATCACACACGACCTGGCAGTTGATGGAGGGGTATCCCTTGCGGTTAATGTAGACTCTACCC